>NW_021636736.1:0-46734 GCF_004799145.2 Neltuma alba | reverse complement strand
CACTTCCCATGTTTCATTCTTTTTCTGCCCTCATTTCTTCCATCACGGTCTTTTTCCACTCAGGATGGTCAAGTGCTTCATACACATTGTTAGGGATTCTGATGTTATCAGGTTCAGTAACAAAAGCACGATAATCATGAGAAAGAGTTGCATATGATACATACTTTTGGATAGGATGCCTGGTGCAAGAACAACTCTTCTTTCTTAAGGCAATGGGTAGATTGTCTTCATTTACTGCCTCTGTGGGTTTAGGATCTTTCATCTGGTCAGATTCTGGCAAGGCTTTGGGCCTGTTGAGCTCTATAGTCTCTTTATCCCGTTGTGACTAAACCTTGTGATATTCATTGTTGGTTTTCTCTCCCTCTGCCTCTGGCACTTCTGCAACGGTGGAGGGAGTAGGTTCAATTTGTGGGACAGACTCAACAGATGGAGCAGACTCAAGAAGTGGTGGTGGTATGGGTTCAGGTATGGGTTCCATAGGCTGAAATTCACTCAAACTCTCCTCTTGAATTGAAGACGTAGGAAAATAAGGATCATGTTCGGAGAAAGTGACATCGCGACTAACATATAGACGCTTGGAAACAGGATCATAACACTTATATCCCTTTTGACGAGAGGAACACCCCAAGAAAATGCACTTAACATCACGAGGATCAAATTTGGATGGAGTTTGATGAAGATGAACAAAGACAGAACAACCAAAGACACGAAGCGGAAGGTGATGATCAAGATGAGCAACAAGATGAGTTTCCCGGAGTTTGTCCGAGGGGGAGACAAGAGAGAGAACACGACTATGCATGTGATTGATAAAGTGAGTAGTGGTAAGGAGTGCGTTGCCCCAAAAATGTTTAGGCATATTACAAGTATAAAGAAGTGCTCTAGTGACCTCAAGTAGATGCCTATTCTTACACTCAACCACCCCATTTTGTTGTGGACTAGGAGGATTGAATGATGCCATTGGTTTTTAGAAAAGTGGCTAATTGGTGATTAAAATATTTGATGCCATTATCAGTGAATAAAACTTGAATGGTGGTGCTGAACTGATTTTTGACAAGGTTGAAAAATTCGATAAAGACAACGGGAACAACGGATCTTTCTTTAAGTAAGTAGATCCGAGACATGCATGTATGATCATCAATAAACATGACAAACCACTTGGCATGAGAACGATTTGAAACACGAGACGAACCCTAAACATCGCTATGAATTATAGAAAAATTATAGAAAATGGACGAGTGGTTTTGTAATGTGATGGTGGAAAAGATGTACGGTGGTGTTTGGCAAGCTCACAAGAATCACAATGCAGAACAGAATTTTTATTAATGGTAAATTGAGGAAACAAACTTTACAAATAAGAAAAACTAGGATGACCCATCCTTTTATGCCATAATAAAATATTATTATTGTCAGAGGCAGAGACAAAACCACTTATTCGAGCACACAAGGCACTCGTGGAGACGTCAAGATAATAGAGTCCATCATGTTCCCTAGCTGTGCCAATCATCCTCCCCGATGAGAGATCTTGAAAAATACAGAAGGTAGGAAAAAAATAAGAGCCACAATTTGTGTGTTTAGTCAACTTGCTAATAGAGAGAAGATTGCAAGCTAGGTGTGGGACATGTAAAACTGAGTCAAGGCGAAGAGAATCAGAAATATTAACCATTCCTTTCCCAGCAATAGTAGAACCAGTGCTAGTAGTGGTGGTGATTTTCTCATTGCCAGCATGGGGGAAGTAAGTAATAAACATACGAGCATCAGATGTCATATGATCAGTGGCACCTGTGTTAACAATCCATTTGTTGGATGGCAACACGGTATGGAGAGCAAATGGAGTATTACCTGTTGTGGCTATGGAGGCAGAGGCAGTAGGTGGTTGTTGCTGCGTTTGAAGACCTTTTAGTGCAGTGAGCAATTGATGCAGCTGTCAGAGGAGATGAGTAAGAGTCTTGAGACACGTAATAGCCATGGGGCTTACCCTTACGGGGTTTCAAATCAGCTGGTTTATTGTGGATTTCCCAACAACAGTCACGGGTGTGACCTGGCTTTTCGTAGTGATCCAAGAGACCTTAGTCTTATTAGATGATGAAGAAGTGGCACCCTTACTGACAAGAGCAGAGGACTCAGAAACAAAATGAGACGGAGTAGATAACATAACCTGACGACGGAGGCTTCCCGTCTGACCTCCAAGAACGCCCCACGAGTGGTTGGGAGTGTTGATTGACTCAGTATACGACTTCGTATCTAATCGAACTCAAGGTTGAGACTAGCAAGAAATTGGAAGACTTGTTCTTTCTCAACATTCTATCGATAACGGGTAGCATCAACAGAAGAGGACCACTCCTCTTGGGTAATCAAATCCAGTTCCTGCCACAGAGCAACGAGGTCCAACCAATGTTTAGTAAAAGAACGAGTACTTGTTTTAACTGCCAAATATGAGTTTTAATCTCATAGAGTTGAGACAAGTCTTCGCCGTTGGAATAAGAATCACGCACGACATCCTAGATGGCTTTAGCTGATGGAAGGTACATGAAGTTGCGCTTAAGTTGCAGAGACATAGCGTTGATCAGCCACGACGAAACCAATGCATTCTCGGTTAGTCACTGTTGCATAGCTGGAGATGCTGGGTTGCTGGGCTCCTTCGACTCGCCGGTAAGAAGTCCCATTTTTCCACGACCGCCAACGGCCAAACGCATGGCTTGGGCCCACTCCTGGTAGTTAGAGCCAATCAACTTCTCCGGGACGTGATGATAGGAGATCCATCGTGACTAGAGGTCGACCTGAGGGGACCTCCAGTCTGGGTTGAATTCATTGGGGAGCCACCAAGAGAGGAGTCTATTGCGACCAAGTCTCCCTTGGGGTTTGACCCCACTCGAGCTTCCTCCGATGTGGAGGACGATGAGGATGATTTGGCCGAACAGGATGACGGATGAGAGTCCACTGGCTCTGATACCATATAGAACTCGTAAACCTTGAATAATTCTCATATGTATTGATTTGTGTACTGTACAGGTGATATATAGGATTGAGGTAAATCATGAAGATTACATGAGAGATTAGGGAGAGATATATTAAGAATAATTCAAAATAAAAAACTGATCCCCCTTAACCCTTCTAGTATTTCGGTGATATTGAAATATTTCCTTATTGACCACAATTCTGTTCCTGAATTGCTTGTTTTGTATGCCTTGTTATTTTGATGCCTTTTAAATTATCTTTAGTGGTGTGCCAGCATTTTAAGGGTTTATCCTACACATTTATGCATTTGTTTCTTATATGCTTAACTGATCATTTTGTTCTTATACACACACGCACACGCACATGCTGCCAATGTTTTTTATTCCATCTGGTGTTATTCAAAACTTGGTTTGGGCTTGAGGAGGACCGTTAGACTGGGAATTCTTCTTTTCTGGATCCTTTTCCTCATTGTTACCGATTATCTGCTTTGCATAATGCATCTGTTTCTTACCTTTTAACCTGTCAAAGTAATGGATTAGCTTGAAATTTTCACTTCTCTAAAAACATAAATGAAATTCACTGGTTTGGTTGACCGGCTGTTTTCCTTTTCCTGTTGTCTTCTTTTGATTGAGGACTATCTCTTATTCTTTTTTTTTTGTATTATTCCCTCTTAATAGACAAAACTGGTTGTTTTTAATTGATTTTTGGGCATTGATTCAATGGATAATTACTTATCTTGACTCGTGTACTTTGTACTATCAATCTGCAATGTATATGCGCGTTGCTTTTTACACACTGTGTTTGGTCAACTGTGTTATCTATTTCAGTTTTTATCATTATTTAAAGTTGTTAATCGGTTGCTCATAGGAGCAACTCATGTTTGTGAAGCATATGGCTTGAATATGATAGCTCAATTGATGGATCTTATTTACTTTTTCAGGTTATAGAAATGTCTGGGGTTTGTGCTGCTTCTGACATTTGGAGTGTTGGCTGTACTGTTATTGAACTTCTTACATGCGTTCCTCCGTATTATGATCTACAGCCTATGCCAGCTCTCTTTCGTATTGTTCAGGTGTGCCTCCACTAACCTTGATTTCTCACGTTGATTTGATCAATAAAGTTTGACGCTTGATTGTCTAATTTGTGAACTTGATCATTTGCGGTTTTCTTGCTTTATTTATTTTTCTGAGCAAAAGTTTCCTTGTATTGTTGAAATACTCAATTTTTTAATGAAGAAATGATTGATTGATGAGATGAGATAGAAGGACTCAATGGAGGTCAAGTAATCCTCCCAAGCAATGCTAAAGTAATGAAGAAAATTGAATAAACATTAGGGGGTGTTTGGTAAAACCAAAACCATGGTTTCAGAATCACTTTTCCGCAAAATGAGGTAACCTCCTCCACATATTTACTTCGTAATCCGTAAAAGCACTTCTGAAACTATGGTTTGGTTTCTATCCAAACACCCAAAAAAAAAAATCAATAATGAATTCATGGTTCCAAATATTTTCTGTGAGGAAATCGAACTTGCTCTTACCCTTCCGCTGTTCCTCCAGGATGAGCATCCTCCAATTCCTAATAGCCTTTCTCCTGATATTACCGATTTTCTGCGTCAATGCTTTAAGAAGGTAAGTGTTTTTTATCTTAGTGGTTCGTTGGTGATTCTTAATGTGTGCGCTGTGTAATCAAGGGATTGTTGCTGGTTGCATATTACTTTTCCTGTTTTTTTGGGTCTTTGGTTTCCATATCCCATTGCCTACTCCAAAACCTTGTAGTATTTAGCTGCTATTGTTTGTTTTAGGAATTTCTTGAATATACCTTTAGCATAAAATGGGAAAATTGAGAAATTATTCAACTGTTAAAATTTGTGAATGGAGAACTAACTATACAATATGCCTGTTTCCTATTGGAAATAGGAATTGTTAGTCAAGCTACTTAGGTAGGTATAATTTGGGACACACACCCCCTCTTTTAAATCATACGTACTTGGAGTGATATAAAAAATTTCTATTGAGTGTCTATCAATAAAAATGAAGAAAACGGGTACAAAAATGCTTCCATTTCCTGCTTTTGCTTTTTCTTTAATTGCTAAATTACATTTTAATACTCTGTTTGTTCTGTTTCTGTTCAGGTATTTTGTGCTTGGAAAGTATGCATTATAGTACTTTGTGATTTAGAGCGTCAACATCTTAGCACATTATGGTTTCAACATCAGAATTAGAGGCCTTTTCTCAATGCAGTGCGATCCCTTTTGATAAAACATAGAGGGCCATCATCGTTTTTAAATCTTACCACCTTTTATTGCCTCAATTTCAGCACTGAAATGGCTTTGGTTTCACACTTTATTTTGCATCAAAGGCTTCAAGCTATCGCTACACATATTTGATTTCATTGAATCAAACTTTACAAAGCTTTTGGAAACTAGGGATGTCCAGAAAAATTTTTGTGTTATGTTTCCTGAAGATAATTTTGGCCATATTGGGCACCTTGCCGGTTACCTTACTTGCATGTGTCATGTTGTTTGAAAGGTATGTAACAAATGGAGTTTTGCATAGCTTATGCTGGCCTTGCATGAGGCCATTTTCCGGGGTGCATATGTTTGTTTCCTATTTACCAGTTGCATCCACAAACAATTGTATAAAAGCTAAAAAAAATAAAAAATTACATCAGAAAGATAAATGTATGTAGCAAATGAAAGTATAGTTGATTTCCGGTAGTTATTGTAAATTTTATTTCATTGTATTCATTTATTTATCAATATATCAATATATAAGATGGTTATAAGAACTGAACCGGACTGGCCGGTCCAGCTAAAAAATGGGCGGGAAAAAAGGAAATAGGATGATAAAATCAGTCAAGAAAAAGCAAAACTTGGGGTTACTAAATCATTTTATTTTAAAAATAAACAGTCAAAACCTATCAACAGACAGCCTCTCAGCCTACGTTATGTTTTATAAACAACAGTTTGCGCTTCTCTAAATGAATGTGGGACATAAGCTTACCCAAAAGTCTAGCCCTTTCGCACAGTTGTCTTAATGACTTCTATGGATTTCATTGGTTAAATCCAACAACAAGAACCTTCAAACTCTATTTGCAGCTTCATGCCCTCCTTGTAAATCAGTAGAAACAACATCCATGAGAAGTCGTATTTAAAGTTGAGCCTGAATGTGAAGCCGTGAATTTCCATGGACAGAGAAATTGGAAGTTGAGATATAGTACAGAGAAGTGCAATTGAACGTTGGAGTTGGGCTATGGGCGAGAGTTGGCAGGATGAAGGTTTAAGAAGAAATGGTAGCCGGTAGGAGGTGTGCTGAACTAGAGGTTGACATGCATGGAATTGTAGGTTCCTTCGCTTTGTAGTGAGTTGCAGGTGGAATTGGAAAGCATAGGCTTTGATAGAAGAGAACTTGAAGCTGTTTTATAAATTTATGAAAACCCATTACATTGAAGAGTTGTTGTGGTGGAAGATATATCGCATGGGAGATCATAATGATATAACATATCTCTACTGGCTTAAAACTCCAGCTCAATTAAAAATTAGAGGTTAAGCTTAAGGGAATTGGATTTATTTGAAATTCAATTTAAGATGAGATGTTTTCTTCTCTTTTTTAGATAATATATTTAGTATATTAATATGAATTTCCATCGGTATTACTATGCATATATATAATTAAAAATATTTAATCTAATTATGATCAGTTTGACCACCATTTGACTATAGTTCAATTAGTGAATTTTTGAATTGTTGCCTACTGGTTCAATGATAAATTCGACATTCATAACACTGATATGTAAAATTTACAGGAAGCCACTCTACTCCTAAGTTATGAATAATGCAACTTATTTCTTAGACTCCATTCAAAGCCAGGGGGGCTTACATCTGGTTGGTAACTAAATCTCGAATTCACATAAGGCTCTGTTGCTTATCTCAGGATGCTAGACAAAGGCCTGATGCTAAGGCTCTGTTATCGCACCCATGGATACAAAATTGTAGGCGGGCGCTGCAGTCATCTCTTCGACACAGTGGAACGTTAAGGTAGATAGTTTGAGACCTTATCATGCTGTTACTCTGGGATTTCTTTTGGTGCAAGCTACATAATCTTTCTCCAATGTTTTGATCCGTAAAATCACTTTGCTAGTTTTATCTGTGTTTTGAAAGTAACTTACGGCTGACATTTTTGTTGTATCGGAATTTGAAGTCTGTCTGGAGCAATGCCTATGCATGGATTCTTGTGTAGACTTCCATGGTTTAAGGCGTCTGACTTTCAGCTTAATGAATCAGTTTTAACAAATTGATTATTTTCTCGCTGGATAAGCTTTTTCTATTTTCCTGTTTTAATTTTCATTTTTCATTGCTGAAAATGGTACCTTTCTTAGTTGTGTATTTCTACTTGGAGATTTGGAGTACACAGTAGCCTGCAGGTTGAGATCTGTGTCAATTTTATTTTTTTTGGAATTAGAAGGGCAAAATCTTCCATTTGCAATAGGTTAGGCTTGATGCCTTTGGCAAATTTGGAACAATCGTACCTACAATTTAGAGGGAGACCAAGAAGGACACTTAAAGAAGTCATTAACCAAGATCTTTTTTATTAATGACTTACCAGAGGAATTGATTTCTTATAGAACATAATGGTGTTGTGCGATCCATATAACTTACTCTACTTTGCGGGATAAGACTTCTTGTTGTTGTTGGTAGCCATGATTTCAGGCTAATTGATTCCTTCGTAGTTTATCCAAAGGTTTTACTTGCGTGTGCCATTTAGTTTTATACCAGCTCATTACGTGGCATTTTTTTACTGTGATTTTGAAGGAAAACATAAGTGGATGCAGTTAATGCTTTGATACACCTAAGTAGTCAATGCAAAAGGGAAAAGCGATCACAACAAGAAGCCAAAAGGGATAAGCATGATTATATCTATTGAGAAAACAATTAGAAAGGCTTTGCTATGGCCTAAACATCTCTAATGATTGGGAGTCTTCTTGCAAATTATATAATTAATGCCAATAACAATATGTAATATAAATTTTATTGGGAGCTATATCAATCATCAATCACAAACATCGTTGCTCATCTTTGACTTCATGTATGAGGGGCCACTGTAGTTGTCTAAATAATACCAGCTAGTAGCAATTATATGTAACAAAATGGAAGCCAACACATGTTTGTGATGACTTTTCTTAGAATATTCTGGGCATGCTTCTTATCATCAGATTTTCATTGAAGCTGCGAAGTTGAATCCCAATCCTCGGTTGGTTCCGTGCGAAAGTTCTCTAAGGCAGAAAAAATGAGTTTATGGTGCGAAGAAAAGGTATGGAGCATTGTGGTGGCAGGGTGGACTTCGAACTTAGATGTTCAGAAATTGAAGGATAATCTTTAGAAGCCCTTTGCAATCAAACCTTGGTTGAAATCAGAGTCATCAGAAAAGAATCTGTACTGTTGCATGCACAGAGAATAGCTTAATTGTGAATCAACGTCAATAACTAAGTGATAAGTGCAAAAGATTGAATAGTATTTCAAGAAAAGTCACATTGAACTGTTGAAGAAGTATAAAGAAGTACGATATACCTGGTTTCAAGACCAAACCAAATTCAATCTGGAATGCAAATATGCAATAATTCTTAGATCAAATTTCACTATATGTAGGAAACTGGTGGAGACCAACAAGCGGGATCTGCAGTCCCATATAAAGAATGTGGGTTGCTTTATGAAGTAGTTAATCCCCCCCCCCCCCCCCCAAAAAAAAAAAATCTTAATTTCTGGGGAGGTTCCTCACCCCACTAAGCTACCCTTCTATTGGTATCGAAGCTGGTGGTTGTTGACTCTAGGAAAGGCTACTTGTAAAAGTTTTTGATCTTGAGGAACTCAAGTGAAGTGGCAGAAAGTGCAACTGTATGTTGCTCTCTGAGGACGTTCACTTTTGATGGAGACCAAGCTAGTTTAAGATTCCTAGTCTAACACTGAGTAGTGTGTGTTTTCTATAGGATGCTTTGGTGGTTGATTCTTTGCCTTATTGGCTAGCTTTTATTTTTTATTTATTTGTTTTTGGGGGGTTTGTGGTTCCCATCCCAGTTGGAGGCCGTCCAAAAGCAATTATGGTACCCCTATGGATCTAGCATAATAGTTATGAAGAAGAAAACTGGCATTTACAATATGTAACGACAGGTTACCCCAGAAGTTTGAGCTGCAAGTCAGACTCAAAATTTCATTCATTGTATTGATGTTCTTTTTCTGTTCATCATTTTTTGACCAAATTTTGCTGTTCATCATTGCCTCTTCACTTTTCATAGAGTATATAATGCTCTTTTTTATACTACTTTCTTTTTTCCCCCCTTTCAATGCAATGCTGATTTTAAATGCGAAGATTCTTGAATGTTCCTTTCTATTGCGTTGGATCATTTTATTCTGATTTTGAGCCTAGCCGTAGTATTCTTGCTTTGTAATGATCACGTTACATCAATGGTTAGCTACTAATAAATTTTTGAAACTTTCTTGATCTTCATTCTTATAGATGAATGCGGGTACGGTGGATCGTGTTCTATTTGTTTCAGCTCTGTTGAAATATGTAATATTTCTGAATAGAACTTTTTCTAGAACCAGGAGTTTTCTTAGTTTACGTGTTAATGTCAGTGCATATGACTATGCACTTGTTTGTCTTTGAATAATAACAAAATGTTTTTCACTTCCAGTTCATATAATTGTTGTAGTTTTGTGAGTTGTGCAAAAAAGTTAGTAAGTTACCTCATGCAGAAATATAGAGGAAGATGATTCCACAGATGTAGCAGCTTCTGGTGATGATCAGAAGAGTGCTGGTGAAGGCTCATCTGTGGAGAAAGTGGTTAGTGTCTTTACTTCAGTGATTGAAGCAGTCTGGTTATATTTGCCTATGTTACTGGTTTCAATTTTGTTGTTTTTTAGAACCCACTGAAAGAGCTGTCAATTGAGGTTGTTGGTGGCAGCAAACGTCATGAGGACTTAGGTTCAGATTCTGATTTTCTGAATGAGAAAATAGAGAAGCAGGATGATGTGTTTTCAGATCAAGTTCTCACTTTAGCTATTCATGAGAAGCTGTCTCTACAAACTGGATCTAGTAAGCCCTGTTCTAATGGAGAAGTTGCTATCACAGAGATGAGTACAGATCATGACATTCCCAATACAAAAGACCATAATGAAGTCATGATGCATGGAGAAGTTGGATCTCCAGAATCACGAGGGATTGATAGAAAGCCTGGGGGAAAGGGTAGTTCTGTCACCAGTGGCAGTATATCATTCTGTTTTGGACCAAGAAGTCAGGACAATGGTTCCCTAAAGGTAAAGAGGGTTAACTGAAGTAGCTACTTGATTTTAAATGTTGCCAGGAGTCAGCTATAAAGCTTAATCATCTCTGGTACTTTAAGAATTAATTGAATATCATTTCTAATTCTCTAGTATTATGTTGCCTTGTTTACTGCTGTTATTTCTTCATGTTTGCCCTTTTAAAGATGTGTATGCTATGTGCTCATCAAGTCAGAGAAGAAATTTGTAATTGTTCTGTATTAAAATGTCGCTAATGAGCTTATACCAGAGATGGCAGCAGCCTCAGTGATGGCAACGGTTCAATTCTTACCCTGTCTCTTTTCCAGCCTCCTACTGTCAGTCTGATGCCTCCTTTGTAACAAAAAAAAAAAAAAATGTTGCATTGCCATTTGTTTTTTTCCCCCTTTCGT
Organism: Neltuma alba; assembly: GCF_004799145.2. Taxonomy (NCBI): domain Eukaryota; kingdom Viridiplantae; phylum Streptophyta; class Magnoliopsida; order Fabales; family Fabaceae; genus Neltuma; species Neltuma alba. The sequence continues at coordinate 36,075 of NW_021636736.1, read as the reverse complement.
TCAAATGTTTTTCGTTTTGATTCAATAATAGGGTGCTCTGAGTTAGAAAATCTGCAAGTTCTTCTGACGCACCTTTTATTTTTCACTTTGAGGTGAAGTTTGCATTCCTCAGGGTCAGTGTTGTCAGAAGCAGCTGATGCAGCTGCATTTGAGGTGGTGTGGGTTGCATGAATCATGAAAATCTAGGAGATCAAATTGGATTCTCACTTTCATTTTTCTGGTTAACTGATACTCGAATATGTGCAAATGTCTAGCAAGAAGGGAAGTAAACGCTAGTACCATATAATTGCATAATACAAGGGATTCAAAAAGAAAGAAAGGAACAGATATGATTCCTATATTACTAGATCAAGAAGCATGTTGGGTGGCAAAAGCAGAACTTTGGTTATTTCCTGATGTGATTCCTTTGGCTCTTGAATTATCACTTTTTTTTTTATTTTTATTTAAAATCTCCTCTCTCCAAACAGTGTCAAATGGTTTATTGATATCTGGAGTCTGGACAAGTTTTGGTCTACAACCCTCACTTCATCAAGGTTCTTGCTGAAGCCTAAGAGAAAGTGGAAAGCTCTCCCTTTTTCTATTAATTTTTTATACATAAAATCTTCTCCCTGAGCAACCAAATTCATTTCATAGAATTGGTCTTGCTGAAATTCGGTGAGTCTTTTATAATTGCCAGTGACCAATAGTGTCCCTTGCTTTGTGCTTTTCGATTGCTGAACAAATCTTAAAACCGGTGTTCTCCCATGTCTATGTGCAGTTCTTTTACTGCATTTCATATTTCTTTGGCACTTTTGGGGGGTAGATAGGTGCTAAAAAGAAGTGGTTCCATGGAATTGACAAACCAAGCCTCAGCCATTGTAGTCTATTTATGGTAAAAGACGTGTTGGTCGGTATGAATTATTATAGCCATAACTTTGTCGGTCTATCATAGTCCCTAGATTGGAGCTCAAGTCCACTGAAGAGCTTACAAGATTCAATATGCCTTGATTATTTGCTATAATTCTGCAAGAAAATGTATTTTGTTTTTGGTTTTCTGTGAATGATAGAGTCTTGGACTTGTCTGATTTCTGTTTGAAGGCTATGAAGATGCTTCCCTCTTTGGAAGGGAATGAGCTGAGCAGATTTAGCGATCCTCCTGGAGATGCCTCTTTGGATGATTTATTTCATCCATTAGATAAACACCCTAGAGACTCTGCAGCTGAGGCTTCCACATCTACATCCACATCACACAGGACAAATGATAATGCATCTATGAATAATGGTGGGAAAAGTGATTTGGCGAAAGAGTTGAGGGAAACTATTGCTAGGAAGCCGTGGGAGAAGGAGAATGAAAATGGGAAGAATACTAGTGGTGGGAATCTTTTAGCCTTAATGATGGGAGTCATAAAAGATGATGTAATTGATATAGATGGTCTGGTATGATATTCAGTTTAGACTATCAAGTTCTTTCTTTATAATTCATTTTTTCATTCCTTTGACCCTTGCACTTGCTATATTCTTTCAATCAGGTTTTTGATGAAAAATTGCCTGGAGAAAACCTTTTCCCTTTTCAGGTACTGAGCAATGTTATATTTTGAGCTATCTTTTTGTGATAATATGATGTCGATATTTCTTCTTACAATGGTATACCTTTTCAGCATGAAATACTCTGTTATGCCTAGTCTGTGGCTGCCAGTATGTTCTCTTCGGTTAAATTTTGGTTTTGGATGTTCTTGAATGTTTTGACAAGATTTATTTTCCTGCTAGTAATGTTAGAGATATTAGTAATATTATTTTCGGACCTTCTTTCTCACAAGATTTTGAGATGAATGTTCCTTAACATGATACTAAATCCTTTATGATGGACCAGCAGAAGATGTCCTACTTGTCCAAAAATTATGTTAAACTTCCACACAATGTGTGGCAGACTTGTGCTTCATCCGTGCTTCATGCCCATTGGGTTTTCACTTGAGGAGGTGTACTTGTTGTTGGTAAACATAAATTGTTGAAATGAGGATATGTAGGAAAAATCTTTGCTTCAAAATTGGTGACATGGCACTTGTTCATGACCGTAGTGGTTTACTCAAGCACCGTGAGAGTAGTTAAAAAGAAAAAAGAAAAGATAGGAAGTAATTGAAACTGATACATGAGAAAGTAGGAAAAGCACTTACGTCAAGCCTCCTTATTGCATGTTATTCCCTTTGCTCAACTAACCAACTACGTATCACTCAACTTGTTAACTGCTTATGTTAGAACTACTCCCTCATATAATTTGTAAAGATCACATTGTTGATTTTCGTTTAAGATAAACTGACTTTATCTTGGGCAGAGTCTTAACAAATTTATCCAACTGATTGTTTTGAACTTTTTTGTGATAATCTCTTATCACTATTGGAGGTCTTGAACTTAAACATATTGGACCAGCTGTCATGTTTGGCGATGCTAATCTTTCTTCCTTATCTGTCATGCTTTGTGTATGTTTGGTAAATGAATACAAAGCAGAGGATAATATGCAATATCATAAGGACAACGATCATCAGCAAATTTTAATGATGGGAGAACTCCTTGAGTTCATCATCTTTAACCTTTGAGTGGCATCTTATCCAACAATATTCGTAAACTTTACCTATAGGGTCCCCAATTGTGTTTAACAAAGTGTCTCATGCTTTTAGTCTTCAGTATTTAAGTTTTTTTTTTCAAGGTAATTATCTGTCTATTTCTGTTCATTTGAGCCTACAATCTTTAACAATTGTCCTTTAACGGGTGCTTCAATATTGGCAAAATTTGAAATGGTTCCCCAGTGCTTCATAGTTTTTGACTCAGAATTTGATGTATTTACTGTAATAATTCTTTTGTAGGCTGTTGAGTTCAGCAAATTAGTTGGGTCATTGCGACCAGAGGAATCTGAAGATGTGATTGTCACTGCATGTCAGAAGCTTATCACTATCTTTCACCAACGTCCAGAGCAGAAGATTGGTTTTGTTACCCAGCATGGTTTACTTCCACTTACGGACTTGCTAGAAGTTCCTAAAACTCGTGTAAGTTTCTCATGTTACCTCATATGACTATTATTACTGTATGTATGACACTTGCGTACTTGGTGGGCGCTGCACAGACGTCTTACATGCTACATTATTGCAGGTCATATGTTCTGTACTCCAGCTTATAAATCAAATCATTAAGGATAATACTGATTTTCAAGAAAATGCTTGTCTTGTTGGATTGGTAAGTGCCGCACATGTTCTTTCATCCACCTTTCTCTGTGTTTCTGTTTTATGCTCTTGCTTATTAGGCTAAAATCTTTATTAGGGTTTGTTGAATTTAATGCCTCCCCACCCCCCTTCCTCCTAGTAATGTGTTAAAATCTCGAAGAATCCTATAATTCTTCATGCTATAACTGTAGTTTGATGGATGGAAAATTGCCATTTAAGTGCTGCCCAGCAATGTGCCTGTTGGCGACCATTGAATCAAGGGAATAATTTAAACTGTAAAGCCTTAGTTTTTGTCACTAAAATGCTGATACAGAGGTAAGATGCAGTGACGCATGGATAGAAATGATAGACGGAGAGATGTGATGATGGGTCAATGATTTAATTCAATTTATCAAATGATTTCCTCCGTTCTGTTTAAATGTGTTTCACATGTCGTCTCTTATATTAGGGGCTTTTTTTTTTTTTGGGGTTACCTGATTCTTCATGGTATCATGGCCCACTCTAGCTTGACTTGCGCCTACAAAAAATAAAACCTCTCAGATTGGAGAGTGCAAGGAGTGGTATTTCTAATCATTCAAAGCCACCATATACTAGAACATGTACCTCTTTAATGAGCTTGAACATTTCCGACTGGTTGAATCCTGAGTTTTGCTGCCATCCTGGGGGCATTTTGGAAGTTATCTTGGCTGGGACCTGGGGCAAGATTATCTTGCCCGTTTATCATTCCCAGGGCTGTTTTGGAAGTCATCTAGGCTGAGGGGGTGTTTGTTTGGCTGTTTAGCCTAGGAGGAGCATTCTGATTTTTCATCACCATAGGCATAGTTAGTTACTCATCATGCGTGTTTGTCCCTGATATTATGGGGAAGCTCTAAATAGCTGTGACTTTGTAGCTGTGATCTATTGAAGCTAGCTGCAATACATATATGGAGGATTAAACAATCGGCTAGTGAGTTTTAACCCTCAAGAGATAAGCAAACAAGCTTTTGAACTTACCTAACCTGACTGGAAATACACAGCTGAAAATGGATTAGATATTATTCTGTTTTTGTAATAAAGCAACATAAAATGTAAGTTACTCTTCCTTCAATAAGCGTTGCTGAATGCTAACAAAATGCATGCCCAACAGAATGTACTAATAAGCATGCATATTTTCCAACACTGAGTTAACAAAAATTCTGAAATAGATTTTCCTTTATATCTAGTCTTTCTTGACGCCTCTGTATCCTTCATCACTGCTATCTCCAAATATCTGAATGGCTTATCTAAGTTTAATTGCAAAACTCCATGGTAGATTCCCATGGTGATGAGCTTTGCAGTACCTGACCGTCCACGAGAAATTCGCATGGAAGCAGCCTTTTTTTTGCAGCAGCTTTGCCAGTCAAGGTCTGAATTTATTATGACAATCTTGGTTTCTTAATATCTTGAAAATGATGTGCTATATTGATTGTTGACACTTTGGTGCAGCTCATTGACATTACAAATGTTTATTGCTTGTCGTGGAATCCCAGTTTTGGTAGGATTTCTGGAGGCTGATTATGCCAAGTACAGGTTTGATTTTGTTCTTTATCTAAGGAAATAATTTTTATATTACTTTTTAGCGGTTTGCATTGCAATAATCAAATCTGATACATATTAGGAAGGGATTGCAAATGGCATAGTTAAGATGAGTCTCTATTTTGCTTTCAAAATACGAGGGTATTTTGTTAAATTTGATGATTATGATATGAAGGCTTTTGTGATTTATATCTTTTGATGTTAGAAAATAGAGACTTAGTCTGCTGATCTGAATATTTCCGTGTACTTGAATTTTGTTATTGTGTGTTCCCTTTGGAACAGCCTCTTTGATATTTTTGGTGAAAGTTAGCTATGTCCTAGTACTTTGTAGAAGTTTCTTCACCTACTAATCGGTGAATCAGACCCTTGTCTGATTCAGAGAATCAAACAGTTTAGACAATTATTGTTTTTTCCCCTATTTAGTCTCACCAAAGTGTGAGGTATTTTAAACAGGTATTGCATCTGTTAATTAAGCCAAATTATTTGAACTGGTTTCCATATATATGTGCGCGTGCAGATGCTGTGATCCATTGGTACAAAGGCTTTGAGATGAATGTTAGCTGGCTTAGTAGTGCATAGAGGAGAACAGCTTACTTTTGGTCCTGATCCATGTGTGAATTTTTCAAAATACGAAAAATTCACATTTCTTCACCCAAAACAATTTTGTCACCTTGTCCTATGCTGACCCCCCCCCCCAAAAAAAAAAAAAAGGCAGAAGTTCTCTGCAATATCGTCAACCTTTCTTTTTAAAAATTTATTCCTCTGCAATGTAACTTTTGTCTCTTGCTACTATCATATCTTGTATTATTCTAGAATGTTTAATTTTTTACTGAGTTAATTGGTTTAATTTGTGAACAAGTGGCTCAGTGATCCAAACCCTTCACTAGTTTTATGTATGGACAAGTTCCAAAGACCATGGTTCCATTAATATAAAATAGATATATTTAGTAAGTCTTAAAATATGTGATAAAATGCCTATAATATTAAAATAGAACATATTTTAAAAAATACTTATTAGTAAATTTATTTATATAATATTGAAGTCTAACATATTTATATAATCTTGAACTACATTGGGGAACCACTGCAATTTTAGTAAGAGGCAATTTAGAAATTATTTGGAGGTAAAAACTGAAGATAGACCATACCACAGGTATTAGAGTTCGTGCATCTAGTATCTATACTACAAAATGATGGTGAACTTGATGGACATGATATGTATAGGATACAAACTAGGTGATTGAAGCGGAGGAAGTCATTTGAGGTTATTTGAGATCGTATCATGCCTACTAAACTTGAAGGAAAATTTTTGAACTGATATGAGACCAACTGTATTATATAGTAGAGAATATTAGCTGTCGAAGGGACAATAAGAGCAAAAAACTGGGGTAAGATGCTCTTTAGCTCTATGAAAAAAAGTATAGGGAGACCAAGAAAGACATTAAGCAAGTTATTGATAAAGATTTATTAGTAAATGATATGTCTAACAAGCTGGTTGTTGATAGAGCACAATGGTGTCAAGTGATTTATGTATATAATGAGACAAGACTTGTTAAATTTAACAAATTAAAGAAGACAACAACAAAATGAATTTAGTATGAGAAATCAATCTTATCCTCGTGGGTTTTTCAGTCAAATGAATTTACTTCTTGTGGATATTTTGGTTTCTTGGAAATTCCGTGTATATTGTTTACTTTTGTGAGATAAGATTACAAACTACATGTTTGATTTTCATTGTCAACTTTCCAAGAATTATTTTGCAAACTCCTCTTTTGCAGCATGGTAGTACTTTCTATAGATGGCCATGTCTCATGTCTTCAGTGATGTCTGACTGCAAAACCTTTAGCATTATATGATAACTTATAACTTTCAACTATTCTTTTGGTAACACGCACATCAATGTCTGAATAAACTTACTTCACACCTATCTTAGGGAAATGGTGCACCTGGCTATTGATGGCATGTGGCAAGTCTTCAAGCTCCAGCGATCAACCCCTAGAAATGACTTCTGTCGAATAGCTGCAAAGAATGGAATACTCCTGAGGCTTATAAATACCCTTTATAGCTTAAATGAGGCAACACGACTAGCTTCTATATCTGTTGGGGTTGGATTTCCGGTTGATGGTTTGGCTCAACGTCCCCGTTCTGGTCCCTTGGATTTGGCACATCCTATTAGCATTCAGAATGATGCGTTGCTCTCTTCAGCAGATCAGTTGGATCTCCCTAAAGTGAGGCATGGGATACCTGATCATCACTTGGAACCTTTACATGCCTCAACCTCACATCCTCAAAGATCTGATGGTAATTTCTCTGTAGACGTTGATAGGCTTCAACCTAGCAATGCAGTGGCTGAATTTACATCAGAAAAAAGTACAAATGTAGCATCCAGGGAATCTTCAAAGGAGAGGGACAATGTGGATCGATGGAAAACTGATTCTTCTCGAGCAGATGTTGAACTTAGACAGCAGCGTATTAGTAATTCTGCTAGCAGGGCATCAACTGATAGGGCTTCGAAATTGACAGAACCTACATCAAATGCGTTATCAATGGCAGGTGCTATGCAGCAAGAGCAAGTTAGACCGCTTCTTAGCTTGTTAGAGAAAGAGCCTCCATCTAGACAAATATCTGGTCAGCTTGAATATGTACGGCAGGTGTCAGGATTAGAAAGGCATGAAAGTGTACTGCCTTTACTACATGCCTCTGAGAAGAAGACAAATGGTGAGCTGGACTTTTTGATGGCAGAATTTGCGGGTAATGAAGATCAATTTATGTACCATATTCTATGCTTCTATTTATGAAATATTGATAACAAAAGAAACTATAAAAAAGTGGGCAAAGAGTTGTTAAAATATAATTTCTCCAATATTAATAGAACAATCACTTGTTGCAAACCTGATAGATTAAGTGCCATAAGGTGTCTCCGTTGTTAGATGCAAGGACAGAAGTTTCTAATGAAGATTTTTTGGTATTTTTCTTTTTCAAGCAAAAGACCCGAAAAATTGCGTACTACCAAAAATTGTTACCATTCCTTTTCCTTAGAAACCTAAAAAAAATTATTAAAATCTTCCTTCAATCTTGCTGGAAACACCCATTTGTCATAATGAAGTACATTTTGTCTCATAATAAGAACTTGCTGAAATCTAAACATTATTGCTTGATCACTTTTACTTCTGAATATTATACTTGGATGAATAGAGCAATTATTTATTAGGACTTGTGTAGCTTAAATGTTTATCCATCGGAGCAAATTATGATATCTTAACTTCATCAAGATTTAACTTAGCCTAATTGCAATTATTCACCTATTAGGCTTCTACTTAACCTTGAGACTTTAAAGAAAAATTGTTATTGAATTATCTCTTAATCAGCTAAAACATTTGTTTGTAACAACACTATTTGATAACACGTCAAGCTTTTATGTAATTTCATAACCTGTACAAAAGATCGGGCAGTTTAGCTCTATTGGTACACATAATAACTTGGTGTTTATGCTGCCCTAAGCCTTATAGTTAAATCTCAAAATTACACACACTTGACATACGCGCATTTATATATACACATTACAGTTTCAGAACGGTTGATTCCAATATATAGATATATACACACGTGCACTCAAATTATATGCATCATGTTAGTTAATCTTTACATTGCTTTCTCCTTGAAGCTTCACCTGAACATTTATTAGAAATAGGTTGAGATAAAATATTAGTAGCAAGTATCACAATCCATTATGTATATGCATGCAAATATCCAAATGCATGCAAATTGATAAATGACGTTCTGTTTTAATAGATAGATTTGACAAATCAAACTACAATGTCATACTTGCAATTGGTATTACGAAGTTGATGGCCAACAATTATGGGGGAGGCCAATATCAACTCGATTCTTTCTAGTGATCATTGCACAAGGCAATTTGATCATTCAATTTCATCATATCTGAATTCAATATCCAAAAGAAACAATAATCAACGGGAAAGCGATTGGTTAAAATGCAACTGTTTGAAGAATGAAAATACTTGCCACCTTTGTCATTTGTTACCAGTTTGTGAAGGAATGTGCCCAAAATGACGGTAAAGCGCATTTCTCCTCAATTCTACCAATGATATTGGTTCAATCCTTAAAGAATGCCAATCAAATTTCACCTCAAGGTTTTACCTCAAATATGTGATTCGTGCATAAGAGAGAATAAGGTGATGCTATCTTTGCTTCGGATTTGCTATATGGAAGATAAAATGGAGTAAATGGGTACATAATTTGGTCAGGGAAGATCGTGAAATGGGAAAGGTGAAGCCTTAAGTCGTGGGTTTAAGTCTGAGTGGTAAAATGATGCAATTTTCCTCCTAATTCATTCAATTTAATTCACATTCCCAATATTTTTTATTAATTACTAATCTATCCCTGTTTTCCTAATGAAGTTAAACACTAACTAAACTTGTGTGTGTGTGTGTGTACATATAACCATTCAGTTATTGTCTAGACTCATGCATATAAATAAAGTTAAACACCAACTAATATGTAAATATATATAATAATTTCAAGTTAAATATTGGTTTTATACTGTGATAATCATTATAATTCTTTTTTTTTTTTTTTCAGAACATGGGGTTTAATTTAGTTATAAGTACCCGTTTTTTTAATGTTCTAGCATTTCCAAAATATAATCCTCCTAAACCTAACAATTTGATTGCTAATTCTATTCTGCTCATACTCGGGGATAAAATCTTGGGGATATGACATAAATTTTCTTCTTGGCCATTTTAAGACTTGTTGAAGCCAGTTCTAGCTTGCATTGTGACTGTAAAAGTTTATAATCACATATGTTTAAGCCAGTTCTTCAGAGTTATCCAATTGCATATCTACGTTATACTGACTATGTCCTTATTTTTTGGTAGGGATTGTTGTTATGAAGAATAATGCTTGGTACATTATTCATCTAAATCTAAATTCAAATGCATTTATAGGCTAAGGAGTAGAAGTCTGGAAATTGTTAATAAATTAATCTCATTTAGCATAATCCAAGATTGTGACGTGCAGTACCTTTTTATTGTGAAAATACAAATTTTCTAAATAGAATACCAAAAATTGTTAATAAAAAAGAAAGAGACATTTTTGCCCCTGTATTGTGTTAAAGTTAATAGCTATATGTGCCACATAAGTAGGTAAGTACTACTCTGCTTTGTGCGCATAGTCTTCCTTTTCTGTGATTTGACCGTTATCATATATATCGAAACGATTGTCACTTTTATGGTAATGCAGATGTTTCCCAACGTGGAAGAGAAAATGGAAATCTTGACGCTGGTGCTAGAGTGTCTTACAAAGCTGCTTCAAAGAAACCAGGGGCTCTGGGGTCTAATGAAGGGGCTGCTTCCACATCTGGGATTGTATCTCAGACAGCTTCAGGTGTGCTGTCTGGTTCAGGCGTCTTAAATGCTAGACCTGGCAGTGCAACTTCATCGGGGCTCCTTTCCCACATGGTTTCATCATTGAATGCTGATGTTGCCAGGGAGTACCTAGAAAAGGTGGCAGATCTTCTTCTTGAGTTTGCTCAAGCTGACACGACAGTGAAGTCTTATATGTGTAGCCAAAGCTTGCTCAGCCGTCTTTTCCAGATGTTCAATAGGGTGGAGCCTCAAATTCTGTTAAAGGTGGGATGCAAAAATTTTCCTTTTCTGTTGTCCCTTGTTTGCTACATTCATAACTTTCTGACAATTTTAGGTCACTTCTATGTTTCTAGATACTGAAGTGTATTAATCATCTTTCAACTGATCCTAACTGCTTAGAGAATCTCCAACGTGCTGAAGCAATAAAATACTTGATACCAAATCTGCAACTCAAAGAAGGGCCTCTAATATCACAAATACATCATGAGGTCAGTCTTGCTGTCTAGTTTACTATCGTTATTGTCTGTGTATTAGAAGGTAAATACATTTTTCTATCTGATATATGAATTACCAGTCACTAACATATATGACTGACAGGCAGCCCATCAACTGTATTCATGTATGTTATTTCCTCTATTCTTTTAAGTCTTGATAAATCACGTTTGAGGGAAAATGCCCATCTGCATTTGAAGAGAGAAGTCTAGCATGTCTTGTATTCAGACTTGGTTATTTAGTGTCATATTTGTTTGTCCTTTTCTTTTTTCCCCTTTTGTTGCCTTCTCTCTTGGGGGGCTTCTTATCCGCCTTTCATGTAATTCTGATTTTCTCTGATAGAGTCTTTCTTATGTAAAAAGAGAAGAAAACTGTAGTCGTGTGCTCTCCTCTTTATCATAAATATCTGGCCTACAAGGCACGTCACTAATAACTCTTTGGACAGAGAGTTGACTATATTTTTACTTTTGTTTTCCCCCTGAAGGTCTTGAATGCACTGTTCAGTTTATGCAAAATAAACAAGAGGAGACAAGAACAAGCTGCTGAAAATGGGATTATTCCCCATTTGATGCAATTCATCACCTCAAATTCTCCCTTGAAACAATATGCATTGCCTCTATTGTGTGACATGGCCCATGCATCTCGAAATTCAAGGGAGCAGTTAAGGGCCCATGGTGGTTTGGATGTCTATTTGAACCTTCTTGAGGATGGGACTTGGTCAGTTACGGCATTAGATTCTATTGCTGTTTGCTTGGCTCATGATAATGACAATAGGAAGGTTGAACAAGCATTACTAAAAAAGGATGCGGTGCAGAGGCTGGTCAAGTTCTTCCAGACTTGTCCAGAGCAGCATTTTGTGAAAATACTGGAGCCATTCTTGAAAATCATCACGTATGTACAGGATTTTATATCCTTTTTATATCCTTTGTTTAATCTTCCCATAAATTATGGACCTGATTTTGTTGTCCTGAAAACTTTTGCCTTCTCAAATGTTAATCATACATGGATAGTTTATGACTCTCAGTCACCCGAAAAAGAGAGAAAAAATTGTTGCATCAAGGTCCTTGCCTCTATTGAAGTTGGATGAGTGCGGGGAAGATGAACTAGTATTAGTTATTTAACAGACAACAGCCCAAAAAAAAAAAAAAAAGCAGACAAGAAGAATGAAGAAGCTAGGTTTTTGTTAAGGTGGGGTTTTGGAATATACCAGGTATCTGATTCAAGATATTAGAACAACAATGATAAAGGGAAGGGAAACAATCTCACTTAAGCTTTAAATTGAGGGTCTCATACTAAGACATTAATCTTTGTGGAACTTAATGTTGGAAATGCATTTAGATAGGCTAATGGAGCAAAGCTTTACAGCTTAACTAATTTTGCCCATTTCGTTTGTTTATTTCATATAATGAATGAAATATTTGGTTCTTGCTGACTTCAAATCAATTATAACTTCATGATATACAATTTTCATTCTATACATGTCATCAAATTATTGCAGAAAATCTGTACGGATCAATACCACATTAGCTGTTAATGGATTAACGCCCTTACTGATTGCAAGGCTTGATCATCGAGATGCTATAGCTCGTCTTAATTTACTCAAGCTGATAAAGGTACACATTATCCTAATGTTTTACCTGGAATGGATATATATGATTCTTGTCATGCATACTGAAGTTTGTACTAGATGCAGGCTTACTAGTAGATAATGGAACAGGATCTTGCGTTTGAAATTATCAAAATTCCACATAGATGTAGCTTCACAATCACGTAATTCAGTTTTCGTCTAGCTTTTTCTTGCTGGCAACCAAACTTGGTGTTTGTGTCGAGTACCAATTTAGTTGACGAACTTTTGCGGGACAATTACCAAGCCGCATTGTTTACAAGTCATGAACATTGCGTCTTGCCATGTGGGACTCCGAGCACAGTAAACAGCAGTCTATTCTCGAAAGAGAATGTCTCAATGTTTTAACATTTTTTTAACCAAATCTTAATGTTTGGACACGAGCGAAGTTACAGTTATATGTCCCCCCCCCCCCCAAAAAAAAATCCGTTTCTAGATGTGCATTTCATAGGATCTATTTACTGGGTCCGCCAATTTGAATGTTTTGTCTGGAATCAACACATTGGGATTGTAATACCCGATAATTGTATGCTTACATGTCATTTTATTGTGTCAGTGCGTTGCGGTGTGTGTTTGAAATGTTTTACCTAGGAGGGTCTCTAATTATATTGCTGTGGCAGGCTGTTTATGAGCATCACCCTCAGCCCAAGAAGCTGATCGTAGAGAATGACTTGCCTCTGAAGCTACAAAACTTAATAGAGGAAAGAAGAGACGGGCAAAGCTCGGGAGGCCAAGTGTTGGTCAAACAGATGGCTACTTCCTTACTTAAAGCTCTACACATAAACACGGTTTTGTAAATTTGTATTGTTGAAATATTCTCCCCTTCATGTATATATTTTGTCAGGGGAACAGGGTGAGTAAGGATTCTCTCCCTCCCATTTCTTCTCCGCTCTCATCTTGACTATTTGATCAAATTTGGATGCTTCAGTTTAATATTTTATAAAATTATTTTCAAAATATTAAATGATAAAAAAACAAAATTCTTCTATGGATTAAATTTAACAGCTTAAATTTATATATTTATCTCTTATCATTTAATTTTGTAATAATAATTTTATACAATATTAAATATGAACTTAATTTTTCAAATGGGTGAGATAAGAAGGGAAGGAATATGGAAGGGGAGAGGATATTTCAAGGTAATTGTCGTATATAAAATTTCCCTCCCCCCCTCCGCCCTTCAAAATATTTAGTTCGAGACTGAAGGAAGATGCCTAATTTTATTGTTTGCAATTGGAAGTTAAATCGTCCTGATTGATTCTTAGGCATGCGTCCTATCAAAGTAAGGGGAAATTTCTCGGTATTTTGGGCATTTATGCCAAAATGGTTCTGGTTTCCACTTATTAATTAATAAATTATTTGTATACTTGTTTTGCCCTCAATGGAAAATAATACTATCATTAAACAAAAGAACCATGCATGAAAGCGCTAGTGCTGGAGGACGGACGAGGAAAAGAGTAGCTGGGTATCCTTTTTCGCAGCTTCAAATCTAACACTTCCTTTCAATGGAAGTGTAGCACCGGCCTCCATATCTCCCCCACTGCTACAAATACATTCTTCTTCCGCATCGTCTGACGAGGTTCAGATAACTGATCTACATTTGGTGATGATCACATTATTCGGCAAGACACAAGCAAACTGAAGGAACAATAATTCTTTTGTTTGCCCATTTTAAAAGAAAGGGTTAACTTTGGTGTCACCACACAGCACTAATATTGTTCCAACTAGTTGCATTTGTTTTTATCATAGCTGCCTAGCTCACCCCGTATTTGCAGCATGGCAAAATCACTGGCATCACATTTTGCAAAAATGGGAGAGGAATGGAGGGTGCTATACTTCCATTGAAAGGGAGTTAGATTTGAAGTTGTGAAAATGAACGCTCTGCACCTTTCCCCGTCCGTCCTCAACACCAACGCTTTTTCCTTTTATTTGAATATGAAAAAATCCAAATGGAACTGAGGTGGAAGTAATTTTAAGGATGTTTTGCCACATAGAATTAACTTAAAAATGATAAGGATAATAATATGAAAAAAATGAAAAGATAAAGAACTAAGTTATAAGCGAACTAAAAATAAAATTTCCTTTTAATTTTCAAGCACGCAGGTAGAAACCGCTAAGTCAGCCTATTAAAACCAGAGTCACACACAAGAAAATCCAGAAAAAAATCCTAAACTGGAAAAGATATCTCATGTCTTGCTACCACACATTTCCATGTGTCGAATGTGATGATTGAAATTGATCAAACATCTGCTTCAACAAAAGACAATGTTCTACTGATAATCACTATTACATCTCATTAACTGCACAGCCACCAAGGCTCCGGTAATTCTCATAACTCGATTTCTTACGTATTATCTTCAGCGCCCTGCTGTACGACGAAACGCCATCGTTGGTCATCACCATAATGAATTCACCAGAAAAATTCCACAAACATATTCACTGCGGGCAGTCTTTTCTTGATCAAGTTATCACATCCATCAAGTCAAGAAGACAAGGGAGCACTTCAATCATCATTTTATAATCAGCGGTTTTGACCATACCTTCAACTAGTTGATGGGAGAAAAACCCTTAATAGCTCTTTTGCAGTAACCTTTTTCCCACACGTAAGGCATCTGCCCTGTGCATTTATTGCAGCCTTAATGCAACTCTTGCAAAAAATATGACCACACCTTGTCGACATTTCTTCTACCAAAGGATCCGTACATATTGAAAACAGGCTCTTTGGGTGGTTCAGGAGACTTCCTAACATTTTTTTTCTGCAAAATAATATTCAATTCAGCATTTTGCACCCCACTACACATCCAGAGTCAGCTATCAATAATTTCTTCATTTGCCTGAGCCAGAGGCAAGATTCCAACGACTAAGAATTTACATTTCATTCCATTGGGTTAAAATACAGATTCCCTGCCGCTAGTGCAGCACGATACCAACATCTTAAAGCAGCTTAAGGCACAAGATTACAAAAATGGCACAGAATTATGAAAGCTCCGTGAAAAAGGGGAGGGTGTCAACATAAATTTTGAAAGGGTGAACAAAGTACGTCTTATATTTAGGACCGGAGGAGTATTATATATCAGACAGCCAGCTTTGCAAATCAAAGAAAAAAGAAGCATAGGATGCAAGGCAATGTAATGCGTAGCAAGAGAATTTATTACCATAGAACCGCTACTGTCTTCCAAGTTTATATAAAGATCACACTTAATAATTGTTTGGCTTGGAGAATCTCTTCTGCGTTTGTTGCGATTATTATTAGTTACCCTAGTCCGATCTTCTGCAATAATCATTAATTAGATGTAGATGCTAGCAACTATCAAGAAGAATAAAAGTCACATGGCCAACTTTACATTAGAAAAGTGGGGGGGGGGGGAATCAAATGAAGCACCTGTCAATTAGAAATTTTGAGCAACATGGGTTCCCCCAAACACCCCCCCCCAAAAAAAAAAAGAAAAAAAAAACAGTTGCCATACTTTGATAGCTAAGCAAGGGCAAATCAGATATAATTAGGGGCAAGAGCTCTGAATGAACATTATAATTAAACTGTTCATAGACTCAATATGAGTGTTCTAAAAAATTCTGAAAAAGAATGCTCCTGCAATGAAACAACAACAAACATAAGGATCATTTAAATGGATCTGATCTACTGCAAACCAGTCACCTGACCACTTCATCCACCAAGTGGCTGATAGGGAATGTCTAGACAATTAATATGGAAATATAATGCAATAGTAGAGTAGAAGGAACAAGATCAATGTCAGAAGAAAGCAAACAAACCAAACTTATGAAGGTGGAAAAATAAATGAAGACAACTTGTTTGTAGCAAAACTCACATTAAGCGAGTGGGTATCAGGTACTGAAAAGTGTGTGATGTTAGACGGAACAATGCAAATTAGATAGTAAATCAGATTAAGTAGATGAAATTCCCCCAAATTTAAAAGCCAATGAATGTGCGTCATAATCTACATAAAATAATTCTGCGTATTCAGTGACTTTGACCCAAGAAACTGTTGTTATCACTTAAGCCTATGCAGGCTGCTCCAACCCTCATTCGAAAGTTCTAGGCATTCTTAAAGTTTTAGTCTTTTGGAAGATTAGCAAGAATTTTGCGTAATTTGCAAACACCCCTACCACCTTTGACCTTATTTAACATTTCAATGGGTAGACTACGAGTAATCTTGACGTGATTCTCCTGCCTGAAAAGTGCTCTCTTATTAAGAAAAACATTAAGACAGCTACCAATAGTAGATGAGTACCATGTAGTATTTTTACGAGGTGGCAATATTCTAACTCATCCAACAGCCATCATGTCAACAGAATTTGAAAAGAAAAGGTGGAGGAAATTCAAAACCGGTTTTAGCAAAATATCAAGATTCATAACAAAGAAACAAAATAAATATCTCATGACACTTCCAAACTAGGCACCAAGATGGCAGAAAGGGATGATGGTACCTAAATCCACATCAACTATAGCCCTGCTGCGATTTCTCCTCGAATTGTTTTTAGCCTTAAGACCAAAGAGAAATGAACCGATAAAATAAGTTCCCAACGATCATTTTTAATCAAGACTGGAAGTATAAAAGCGATGAAGTGCATGAAAGGGGTCAGTTATACCTCAGCAAAAGCCCGGGGAGTAGATTCAACAACATCATCATCAATGGCCTCAACATCAATCATCGCAGATTGTACAACCTGCGGTTGAAGACTAGCCCGAACTCCTTGAGGCCGCAGCTGAGTTGAAGGTGCCTCCAGCTCCCGACTTTCACCAGGCGGGGCCCTGTTAAGGTCCAAGTCCAGAGCTGTCTTCCTCCGCCGGTGACTTCGGACAGACGCACCCCTGAGTGCCCGAGTACTCATTATATTCAAGATTTCCTTTGCCAAGTTCAAACCTTAAAGAGGGGAAAAACAAAGATACAACACAACAACAATACTGCACACAATGGTGATGATAGCGGTTAGTGAGTCAGCACTTCTGAAAGGGGAAACTATCTCTAAACAGAATGATAGTATATTAAAAAAAAAAAGAAAAAAAAAGCAAGAATTTCAAGGAGATAATAAAAACAAAAATAGCATCAGCATCTAAATTGCGTACAAAAGCACACAGTAATTAAGTTAAACTGACTACAACTCTTCTCACCGGTTTTTCATTTTCTGTACCGACAAGGCCAACAATTCTACATGAACAGGTTTTCTTAATCACCATGGACTATAGATATAATTTCTACCTTAGTAAAAACTAAAAAGCTAGTGCAGGTTCAGACCTATCCTCAAGTTGAGATTGCAACTTTAAATGTTACCTTGGCAATTTCAAAGCAAATTGGACCATCATTCTTAGGCTGCCTCCATGCTTACATTCAAATTTTAGCTAGCCCCCAAGCATTTGCTATTCATTAATTTGTCTCAACACCAGAAAGTTCCAGTATTTTCTTATGGTCACGTAAGGTATAAGCGACCAAGAAAATTTTAAAATAAAAAAGGAGGCAAAAAAAAACCTTGAATTGTGATTTACAAAACCAAATGAACAATTATAAAAAAACTACAGAATCTATAAACGGTACCAATTAGAGAAATTCTTGGACGCAGAACTCAGAGAGACACAGAACAGAATTTAGTTAGACGAGACGATGGAGACAAGTGTTTGGGGTTTGAAGCACAAAAGGCTAAGGAGGGTTGGGCGAAGAGAAAAGAATGGGAAGACTAATAGACTCCACAATCTGTCCTCTTGCGGGACGAGTAACGAGAAAGGTGTCTGCGAGGAAAAGCCCATGAAAGATTCAGATTCCATATGCGTCACATTTTTTGTTTAAAATTAAATTTAATATATTAGTATTTAAAAATATTTTATTAACACTTAATATCTCAATATTATTATATTTTACTAATAGTTTTAGAGTTAAAAAATAAAAAATATATTTTTTTAAAATTAAGAAACTAAAAATATCATGTAAAATTAAAGGAATAAAAATATACTTTTTGAAAAAAAAATAAAAATAAAAACATTTGAGTTGATTTTCTTTTCAAGATTTTATAAAAATAAACAAATGGGGACTGCCTCCGCCCCCAATCTTAAATATAGCTCTAGTCGGCTGATATCCAAGCGAAAACAAAAAAAGGAGGACTTGACGAAAAAGGCAGAGAAATCAGATCGTCTCTGATAATGCATTAAGCCAATAAGACTACCATTGCTCCCAACGATGGGATCAAACTAAACAAGTTCTTATTTTTTAATGCATATAATTCCTTTAAACTTCGAAGTAAATGCAGATAAGCTCCTTAAATTTTAAATCATTTGCGGATAGATAATTAACAAATCTAACAGTATAATTAAGAAATGTTATCGTACAGTTTTAGAAGGGTTTTATAAAATTTAAAAATTCAGTATTCCACCTCTGGTCTTAAAACAGACTAACATTACGCCGTTCACGCAACCTTGGGGCAAAGAGAGTTGTAGAGGATAATTAAGCGCACAAGACTACAGGATACATAGATTTATTATCAAGAACATGTCGAAACACCACTTGCCAAGCTCATTTTGATAGATATTTATTGACACTGCATGATCATGGAGGGAACTGGATGCATCATCTGACACATTGAGAAATAAACCCCATATGCCTACACGCAGAAGGGGTATCATCATCATAAACTAGACCCGTAAACTAATGAAAATAAAATAAGACACCATCCTTGGAGTAGAGGTTCTTGGTGTCATCAAACAGCAGCCAAGAAAGATCAAGTGGTTTGATTATGCAGCAAATTGAACCTCCACCAGAGTCACAGGATAAAGCTGGCTAGCCAGATACAAGCACAACAAAAGAATGACAATAAAACTCAATTATAGGGGAAAATAATATAATTCATGATCCATTCCGTTATGGATACGTATAATTTACATGCCATCTAAACCAACTTTGCCTTCTCTTTACAGTAAGCCAAGATGTCAAAAATGCAAGCATAGGCATCCACGCCAATCACCTCCTCTGATACACTAGTTACACGCTTGCTAACAGAAATCGGAAAAATCAACTCAGTATATATACTATCAGGTAACACGACTACACAGTTTTGTTTTCTTGCTTAAGAATAGAAGGAAGACAGAACACAGGAGAGGGGAGGAAACATATTTTAAGAGCTGCTATTTTGAATTGGCTGTGACTGGTCCTCTATCGCTGGCGAGTTGAATAGCTTCCTAAGAGAACGGTATTGCAAGCGCACATTCTCCCCAGTTCCAATAATCTTAAGCAAGTACCTGCATGAATGACATTTTATATCAACTTACCTTTCATTAAAGGCACATACCGCAACATTCAAAAGCATGTTTAACATGTAGAATGCACATGTTGACGAGTCACTATAAACCGTCTTTCCTAACTGGGCGCCAGGAATGCCTGTGGGCCAAGGCTGTCTCTGAATAAATATTTAGCACAACCTCATGAAGGCAATATTAGTACGACAACAAATGATAGCAGCAGTAGTAGATGAACGATAAGTTAATTTGAGTTCCCCCTTCACTCTAGATCTCTCCGGACCCCAAGAAGAAAAACAAAACCACGTAACTTCATTTTGGAAGCTTGGAAAGTGCTACATTTGCTTTGACAAGAATACTAAGAATTTCAATTATCCCACAGGAAATCATATGAACAATTCAATTGATTTTTCATTCTCCCACTCTGTCTTGCCCTCATTCACATCCTCGGATGAGCGTGAACCTACCTAAATACCCTGTCCTATCCTGGGATTCCAAACCATGAATTAGGTTATTTCGACTGCTTTTCCCTTCTGCTTTTACACTGACTTCCGCAAGCGACATAACCGTAGAATGCCAAAAACAGAACTTTCCATCCCATTAATTGAACATATCGTAATGAAAGTTGCCCAAGCACAAGACACGCTGCCAATATATGTACAAGGAAATTGTCCCCCAATAATTCAGTTTTTACCCAAAAAAAACCAAAAAAAAAAAAAAAAGATAACTCACCAGCCATTAAGACACTGAGATGTAATGACAGCTTCTTTACCAACGAATTTTTCTGGCGTTCTCCTATTACCCTGTAGAGGGTGGAAGTTTACCCAGTGTCTCAGATCAACTGACCCAGTGAACAATCCAGAATTGACATCATAAAAAATTTAAAAAATAGACACCTCACCTTAATTATCACCTTCTCATTTACCGAAAAAGGATACTGTACTCCCCGGTTGGATCCATCATCACCAGTAACGTCTCCGTTTTCCTGAACAATCAAGGAGGTAAATATGCATTTCAGATCAAAGAAAAAAAGGTAAACGTGCATTAAGTTTCTCAGCTGGAAGGTCAATCTCTAAATTATTGACGAATTGTTAATTCAGAAGACATGCCAAATTGTAAATGAATGCTTATATTACATGCAGTAATACCACTCCAATAACATGCAAGTGAAAATAAAAGTAGCAATTTTAAAATGATTTTAGAGGTCCATGGCAATTCAAGGGAGGCTGCATACAACAGAAAGCATACTTTTTAAAATGCTTACGCTCATCAAATGCAAATTTATTATCTTACTTACATAGACTTAACTTCAAGAGAAATGACATTTGTCACATATTCCATCAAAGACTATGCTAAGATTCAGAATAACAACAGTTGCAATCTAGTCATGTGATATACCCTGTTTATTCTTCTCAGTGAATCCATTTGATCACCCATTTCTTTCCGACGCTTTCGGAGAACAGCATTATGAAATAACCTTCGGTCATCCTCATGCTTCACTGCTGTGGCAGCTGCTCTTAGAGCTGTGGAGGAAATCAGTCTATCTCAAGAATAATTTAAAATTAACCAAAACGAAGTCAAATGGCAACAAGAAAGAAATTGCACCAGAAAAGATGTAGCATGACCAAGCAGAACTAAGGAGTCTATAGCAGTGTGTGGAGATTGCATAAACAATGAGAATAAAGATGATAAGGAAATAAGTAAATGGGAGGTACCAAAATTGGGGATCAGAGAACTGGTCTCAATATTTGTATTGCAGAGAGTACATCTTGACTGTGACGGAAACAATAATTGTAATTATGATTCTTGTCTCCCCCATCTAAAAGTTACAATTCCATAGTAGAAAGGTAATACAGATGAGACAAAACAAGTACAACCAACATAAGGAAACAGATATACGGATTTTTCTTTTTTAAAAAAAAAGTATGAAAGTTAACTAGAAAATTACTGCACGTATGGAATTCCAACAGTTCAAGTTGAGAAAACAGGGTCTGGATCCAGGAAGCGTAATGAACTCAGCTAATATTTACAGGCCAAGAAGAGTATTATGTTGGTCTGTGCCTAATAAAGTTTGGGCTCGTTCTACCATCAGATTAAATAACAAAGCAAAGTGTATGGTTTCAAGGCCAGGAATTTTGTTTCCCAAGATATATAAGGAATCTTGCCCTTCAGATTCCTCGCACAAATATGCTCCAAGGAGTACCAATGGTTATGATTGCAATTTAAGAAGAGATAGTAAATTTACCTCGATCCTTTTACTAAAATTTTGCATCCACCCAAATAGCTTGTCATTAATTTGTTTTCCTTTGATGATTCTTTTAAAAATAGGTTAATTGGAGATCGAAAGAAGCATTATTCTGGCATGCTCTCCATAATTATCAATGGTGGGGCAACATATTAGTTAAGGGGTCAACAAGAAGTTAGGCGATATGATCCTTCAACTCCTTTTTTGCATACCCTTGTTGTGCATAGTTTCAGCTGTGCATTCGATAGAAATGTGAGCACCAGGTTGTGTAAAAGCCAGTTCTTGTGTTAAAGCCAAAGAGCAAGTTTTGCACTTGTCGTTTGTTGGTGAGCCTTACTCTCTTTCTACCTATTAACAAGACTAAGGTCATGCTCAATGTCCGTGAAAGGAAAGGATGGAGTCACAAATGGCACTCAACATTGAGTTTGGTTTGATGGAATGGTGCCAGCTGCCATTCCAACAGAATCAATTTGGGTGCCAATGGATTCCATTAATGAAGAAATGGGATCTCACTATTCATCCAGGAATGTAAAGGCAAAAGCCAGAATTTTCCTTTGATAGATGCTTAAGCTACTCCATTTTTGCTATATTCGACATTGAACTCCTTCAGTTAACTCTTAATTTTTTTTAACTCGTAATTTTTTTAGCTATTTTTAGCTTTACTGGAATGGTTGGACCAGCGTATGAGAGAGGGAGAAGAAAATTTGAGGCTTGGATTAGAAGTTTTTTCTTTTTTGATAAAATAGTCAATAATATTATATGAAAAAGGGTTGGCACATAAAACTATCCACACACAACACCAACACCTACCATACAACAGCTTACAGGAAAGTACACAACACAAAAAATAGAAACCTTGGCTACAACTACAACCATCCAAACAAAAGAATGTGCTTTTAATGTTTCTATTTTGCAGTGTATTCTAGTCTTCTAGACTATACTTATCTCAATTCCATTCTTATTTCTGTCCTACCACCCATCACTTGTAGAAAGATATCCTTCTCTACATGATGCATACCCAGCACAATTTTTCAATTCCCATCTCCATTCCATTAAAAAACTCTTTTACACCAAACTTTGCCTATCCTCTTGCATGCATAGTCCTTGTTTCAAGTCTATGATGTGATTTCAGGCTCTACACTTACAATTAATCTCTGAGCGGAGGTTGCTATGAGTCAACAGTGAAAATATGTTGCCTGCCATATAGTTAAGATGGCTGGTTGTGTTGTTTCACAATCCATCCCCTTCTTTTCACAGAAAATAAAAAGAAGGCCCATACTTAATTGGTTATTCATTTTACTTTATGGAAGAGGCACTCATAATTCATTTATCCCTTTTAGGATCCTATGATTTAGATGATAGCAAAGACACTTAGGTCCTGTTTGGTATGAAACATCGAAATCTATTAAAAAAGTGTTTAGCATGAGAAATTGCTTGTTATATGGGATTGGACAAAACCATGTACATGGACCAGAGAATACCATAGGAGGAGATGGTATTCCCTAATCCCACCTCCATAGGTTTGTCTAAGCCCATATAACAAGTAATTACTCATGCTAAGTATTTTCTTAATGATTTTTCTTAATTCTAGTCAGTCCCTATCCTTCATTTTTAATGTTTCATACCAAACGGGACCTTAATGATTTGAAGGGTGCCTGGCTTTCTTTGGTCATTGAGTCACTTTTCCAACCTTATCCAGGATGCCTACTTGCTATCTCTCCTTGTTCAGAATCCTTATGAGCATAGCTGAGAGAATCGAGAAGATA
Organism: Neltuma alba; assembly: GCF_004799145.2. Taxonomy (NCBI): domain Eukaryota; kingdom Viridiplantae; phylum Streptophyta; class Magnoliopsida; order Fabales; family Fabaceae; genus Neltuma; species Neltuma alba. Next base: position 12,579 of record NW_021636736.1, on the reverse strand, counting down.
TCCAGGTACTTTTGGATAGGTAGAGTAAAATGTCACTTGGCTAGTCAGAAAGTGTGATGGAAGCCAAAAAAGGACGGGACCTTAGGCTGGTAAAGTTTATCCCTCACACATATACTCCCCCATTTGTCCTCCAATCAGCCATCAATACAACAATTTATAATCCGCTCACAGTATTTTACACATGCCACATGAAGTCTAATGTTAATCCAATAACCCATTCCCCATATTAACCCCTCCATTGTTCTTTGATACAATAAACATGCCTTCGATATCTAGAGTTTCATAATCCCCCAAGCCTCGGGATCAGTCTAAAACTATCTGGTAAACACCAGATTTACCGGAACATAAAATTCTAACATTAAACATTGGTCTGTAATAGGTTGTCTTGGCTCTACTCATGCTTCGGACACAACATAACTGCCACTTTCATAAGCGGTGAGCGATTATTTCTTAATGCAAATATTTAACCTATATCCATAACAAGACTTGATGGTCATGATGAGATGGATATACTACTTACAGTTTCAATGACTCTCCTTAGCATGAGACCACCAAATGAATGCCCACATGAGACAAGCATGGCATCTTCAAGGAATGCGCCACTAGTGAACAAATTAAAAGAGGAAAGTAGTAGATACATCAGAACACAGAAGGATCTTAGTACCTGCTAAAATATGCGTTTTTCTATTGTAATCTTGGGAAAAGAAAAGAAAGAAATCTTTTAGATGCAACAGGGTCCTTTTTAATAGAAAAACAAACAGCTAAATCAATATTTGAAATTAAACTTACGACAAAGGATCTGACAGAACACTTCTCAATGATTGTTCCTTATTCACATTGTTTCCAGCAACCTGTAAGTTAAAAACGCACAGTTTGAACCTTAAATGGCAGAAAAGTTGCACTGAAAGGAAGGTACATGCAAATATTAAAGCCACTAGATACATAAGAGCTTGGCTGATAAGCAGGAGAAATGTTGGGGGAAAAATCTAAATAGTTGGCTTCAGTGGCACAAACCAGGCAATCTAAATCTGACAAGCTTAAAACCACATAATATATTTACAATAAGTCACAAATCCAACAATACAAGTAATGGTTGATTCAGAGGAAACCCAGCAGCAGAATTGCATAAATTTGTGCAAGGTAATTCTGCAGTTCAGCAAAGTGTCCAAGCTGCAGAGCTCAATCGATTGCAATCCAGCTGTTAGGAAAAGAGTTTTTCATGTTTCTTTATAAATCTTTAGAAACCTAAACTTGTATATGAGAAATTGTAAAGCGATTTAGGTTTTGATGGATAGCCAGGTAGGGCAATGAGCCCTCCCCAAAAGACACAGTCTGGATATTATTAGGAGAGAGAGCCTAAATTGGCACATGAGAAGTTGTTAAGTATTAGGGTTAGATGGATATCCAAGCCCTCCCCAAAAGACACAACCTGGATATTAGGAAAGACATCTTACATAAGTATGATAAGATCGGCTGCCTATCACTTCTTCTTCAGCAGAAAGGTCATCCATAAACTGGCTTACTGATATTGGAACATAGCTTTGGGGAATAACATGTCCAGCTGCTGCAATTGGAGAACAGTCCAATATAGCATTGCCCTGTGGCATGAGCCTAAACGCAAAAGATGTCCTACAATCACAAAGCTCAAAAAGAACCCAAAATAAATTGCTTGAAATTTCATTTTATAACAATCATATTTTTATTAAAAAAATTTCATATATCAAAACAAGAAGAAAAGCATTAAAAAAATATATTCTCAACCTTCCTCCGTTGTTAGAGCCTAGAAAATAATCAGGAGAAGCTCTATATGATGCGGCAGGACGAAGCCCTGCAGTGGCTTGGCTAAGTGCCTTGCCTGTGAGCAACAAAAGTTCCCCTGGACCAGATCCACAATCTGCCAGATACCAGCGGCCATTGGGGTCACAAACCTAAAGAAAAATATAGAATATTTAGTGGTTATTCAACTGACAGCACATGACTCGATGAACTAGAAGAGACAGGCAGGTTATTCTTTTAAGGTGAGACAAACACGCCTGAACTCTCAGCTTCTACATCAAATACATTAAGAATTAAAAAAAAAAAAAAAAAAGATACCTGAAGACCAGGAGCGTCTGAAGATATCAATGTCAACAAACCCTTCTCAATTTCACCATTAAGGGTTGGCTTACCGCCTCCAATAGCACCTTTTCCATTTGGCAAGGAAGCGTGTGAGTAGGTTGCAACAAGAACTGATGAGGACACCTCATTAGCAGGCAATGGGGTATCATCAAGCAAATGGTTAAAAACACTGCACCAAGTAAATATTTGTGAATACAAGATTAAAATATATTATACTTATGCAATACGTGTAAACTAGAAAGAAGATCCACAATCAACATCCTTACTCGCTTCGAAGACGAAGATGCCTTGCAATGGCACACAAAGTAGAACGAGCTGCCTTTCCCATGCACCTAAAAATATCAGTCATGCATGGGGGGGATGAATCCCAGTCTTCCAAAGCCCTAAAACAGATAGGGCAGAAATATTATAGAAGCGATAATAGCAATGACAGGAAACATCATCCAGCCCAAATTAAAGATGTCGAAGCCTTCAAATGAAGTTTAAACAATCAGAAACTTGCCGCTCCCTTCCCCGCTCCGCCATGAAATAAACAAAGAAAAAGAAAAAAAATCTAGTTCCAAAACAACAAAGGTGTTACCTGTTTCAGATAAAGATGCATGTAAAGATAAAAATATGTAAAACATAAGCATAACTCAGGGACAGTAAAACACTAGTGATCAAGGTATAAAGCGAGCAATAAAAACGGTTTACAGGTGGGATAAGTTTCAATTAAAATAAGCGATGCAATTCTGCTTTCGGGTACATAAGAAAAATTATAAGAATGCACTAAGATGAGTCCAATGAATTGAATGCATCTACCAAGCAATACGCCAATGTTTCAGGTCCTATCAACCGAGTGCATTATAATTATAGCCAAAATAAGAAAGAAAGAAAGAAGAGCAGAGCATGACGAATTTGGTACTCATATTAACAGAGAATCATGTGAGCCCATAGCCCCCATACCTTCCTGCCCTGTACATGTGAACCCCACGGCTTCCCTTCCCACCACCCAGATGGGCCCTGCTCCGAAAAAACAGTCTCGAACCTTCCAATCCACATCTCATCAGAGCAGTATCCTCGCTGCCCAATTCGATCAAGGCAGCATTATGCCTCATCAAAGACCCTGACAGTGCTTCCACTGCTCTGACATAGGACCCACATGGAGCTCCGTCGTATTGGGCAATATCCGAGAGTCGGACTCTAGGCAACGGGCAGGCAGGCGGCGCTGTCAAAGCCGGCTCAGCAGCAGGGTGCGTGGCGGAGATGGGCACCACTGGTCCAATAACATGATCGGGTGGCAGCGATGGCAGATGCGTTTGGCGGAGGGGAGCAGAGAGAGGGGCGACAAGAGGGAGTGAGGAAGATAACTGGGACTGGGGTAGAGGTGTTGCAGAAGGCGGCGACCTAAGGGAGGAGGTGGTGGTGGCCGAGGAGGACTGAGGATCGTTGTTGAGCTGTGGCACCAGTGCAGATGGATTCTGCTGCTGCTGCATGATCACCACCATCTATCATTCTGAACAGTCTTTGAGAATTAGGGGTTAGTGCTTATGAACATTCATCACCTAGATGGTTTAGTTAGGGTTTTGCGGGGATCATTTCTGGGGAGCTTTGAGGCTGCTTCAGTTATACAGTGGCGGAAGACTTGGCTCGTTAAGTGGCAGTGATTTTGAGCCATTTTTTTAACTCTCAGCTACTCCAGGGGGCTTGAGGTTTCGGTGGGAAATCCATGGGGTTCCGTTGCGGTCCGGATGGCACCCATTTAACTGTTTTTTTCAGCGTTTATCACTTTCCCGTCAAGCCAACATCGACTCATGAATTGGAATGAACGTAAATAGGAAAATTTGTGATAAATCCCGTTAAAGAATTAATTGGTAAATGGTAATAGATTGTACAAGAGAATAAGTTGCCCCAAAGAAATATGATCTGTACAGAACATTATAAGAACTCATTTACACAAAGAAGAGAGCATGCAAGAAAAATTTGCCTGAAGGAAAGATAATGCAAAATGAAATATAATTCCACAAAAAAAAATTATAAAAAAAGTTAAGTTGTATAAATTTTTAAACAAATAATGAAAAAGGGAAATAATGAATTACTATACCATTAATAAGCCAAGAATTATCTTCTATGCTTCAAAATAAATTTTTACGGAAAGTTTTACACAAATATATATAAATTGGGAGATAAAAGTTCTCAATTATAATTTAATAAATCTTAAGAAGAGTGACAATATTTTTCATCAAAAAAAGGCAGAAAAAGACGAGGAAAGTACTGTGCGTCTGTGTGTGTTATCACCCGGATGCAACTTGAAATTAAATCAATAATCCACCAAAAAAAATCAATAAATATCAACTGTTAAACAAAGTCAAAAGTAGTAATACTTGGTCAATTTGACGTAAAAAAGCCAGTCAATTATCTATATATTTTCACATTGATACTTTAAAATTTATTATGCAATTGTTAATCTTTTTATATTCTTAGACTTTTTGTTTCGCTCCTTAAACTTCCTAAATTTACTAATCTACAAGTCCTTATAGTTTTAACTAATTTTGAATCAGGTCCCTATAGTTTTTTTTCTTTTTATCAGGTCCTTATACTTTTATCTGTTTTTAATTAGGTCATTGCATTTTTTTTTGTTTTTATCAAATCCTTAAAAGTTCACCTTATTTTTAATTAAGTCCCTGAATTTTTTATTTTTTAAATTCTAATAGTATTATTCTATAAATATAAAATAGTATATATTATTTAATTTTAATTTATAAAAAATAATATTCTAAAAATAATAAATTATTATAATAATTTTATTTTTTTCAGCAAAAAAAGAATTGTTCTAAAAAATTTTCCTGAATTAATTAATTATATTACTTATTTTTATTATGTAATTATTAATTTATTTTAATTATTAATATTTTATATTTCAGTATTAATCTATTTAATTAAATTTATATTTAATTAACAAATAAAAATTAAAAATATTTAATTAACAAATAAAAATTAAAACTACACGGACCTTATTAAAAATTTAGTGAAATTATAAGGATTTAATAAAAAGAAAAATAAATGCGATAATCTAATTAAAAACAGGTAAAAGTATAAGGATCTGATAAAAAGAAAAAACTATAAAGACCTAATTCAAAATTGGTTAAAACTATAAGGATTTATAAATTAATTACCCCTTTACTAAAAGTATTTAATTAGTAAACATTAAACAAACTGCAAGAAATTTAAAAATTTAGTATGTAAAGTTTTTTAAATTAAAAGAAAGACTTTTAAAATTCTTTTAGAATTTTTTATAATATTTTAGAATATTTTTTAACGAAGTTAATAGTTTGAACTAAAATGTATATATTAATTATTAATATAAAAATTAGATAATTAATTTATAAATATTAAAAAAAGATAGATTAGTTATTTATAATAAATATATTTTAATTTTTTAAAAAGATTAATGTGTAAATTTATTCTAAAAATTTTTATTCAGAAAAGTATTAATTAAAAAGAAAGTAGTTATATAAAAATAGAGTCTACCTATCTAGTTATATAAAAGAAAATCTGTTTATATCTTTTTAGAACAGAGTAGATGTGTAGAAGGGCAGTCACAATCTTATAAGAATTAAAAATTTTAAAAAATTAAAGAAATAAAATTATTTTAAATAAATATTAGAAATTCAATCATCCATTGAAAAAAAAATTGAGGACAAAGTTGCGTCTTCTTTTATTTCAAGTTAAAAAGTAAAAGTTGACAAAAAAAAAAAAGGAATTCTTGGTCATAAAAGAGAGCGAAATTAAAAAGGGAAATTGAATGACAAAAAAATGTGAAAAAAATCCAAAAGAATAATTTTTAAAATTTTAAAATTCTAAATTAATCTTATTTATTACATTTCGATAACAAATTAGTAATTAACCTATGCTTAAAAAGATATCAACACATTTTTATAATAATTCTGATTTACAATTTTAAAATTTAAGAGTTTTTTTTTGTTTTTTAAAAAAATATTGAAAACGAGGGAAAAATTATCATAAAAATGAGAAAGAAAATCGGGAAAGGGAAAACGAGAATTCCAAACCAAAAGCGTGGTAGTTCCTAGCCTTGTTGCTGGTGTCTTCGATCTCTTCTCCGCGTCCGGGTAAGTACTTCGATTTCATTTCCGCCCTTTCCTAATGGATCTTCAGGCCTTTCTTTGCGTCCTTGCTTCATCTTACTCTGTGCAATTTGTTGGTGACTTGTGGCCCTTTTCTCATTTCGCGTTAATATTTTGCTCTCCCGTCTCCTGTGTTCTTAATTTGTACGGGGAGACAGATATTGCTTGGCCTTCGAGGCTATTCCTGTTGTTATCTTCAATGTGCTGTGGATTGAAAGGCTCGATTCCGTTCAACCGTATCCGATGTTGGCCTTTAATCTATTTAATTTAATCCTTTGTGCCCACTTGTCATGTTGAGTAGCTAAATACTTGAGGTTTGCCCCAAAAACAAATCGCTTAGAGAATGTGGCTTGGGTGTGTGATTTCGAACCTCACTGCCCCATATCTTTTTTGGTTTTCCCCTTTAAATTGAAAAGGTTTATTCACGACAGTGTAATCTCATTTCGTAAACTCGAATTGCAAGGTCTTGGTAAAAAGATGAGTGGAATACATTGTTATGTCTTTATGATGCTATTGATTTACTAAAGCATGTGAAGTTGAATGACATATACAAAACTTAAGGGGGTTATTATAAACTGGCTGTAGCGTTATACTAAAGCATCCGAGATTTTAACTAGAGTAAAGGTGCATCCAGCACTCTGATTTTATTTTTTAAGTGCACCGAGCCCTTTGATCTTTTATGTGGTGCAATTTTAGCCTTCATGATTTAACTTTGGTGCAATTTTCCTCAACCCTAACTAGCCTATAATGACCGTTAAATGAGAGAACAGGTAGGCATAATTTTTTTTTTTAAAAAAAAAAAACCTTCGCGAAGGCATTTAGAATGTCTCATAAGCAGTGAAGAAAGAAAAAGTTATTCCCCTTTGTCCTTCTCCTTCCCTTGTCGGCAAACTGATGGCAGGAGCACCAAACGCCACAGAGATGATTCAGATTGCTAAAATAGTCAGCTAATTTTCACACTACAGCAAGCAGAAAAATGACTTAGATCTCATGTATTGCATCAAGCTTTCAGTTAAAAGAGAAAGGATGCCAGGTTCAAAGGCAAAGAGGAGAATTTGGAAGCTGAGAAAAAGACACAGAAAGTGAACACCCACCAAAAGTGGTAGCAACAGTTAGAACTCAGATAGAAAATTAGAGCTCCAAATCTACCATTAGTCATGTAATTCTTCTTGCACATCGAACTGTAAAGCTTTGTTAGCATCATGAATTTATATCCTCTCTAGCATGCACGGTCATTCGTAATCAAAAGTCGGTACTGGGTGGATTTATGATGTCAACAATGACTCAGATTTATGCTATCTGAAAAAAGATTCACCCATTTATTCTGCAACCATCTTCTGCAGCAACTCAAATCCATACTTTAAAACAAAAATCTATATTGAGACAAATTAACAACCCAAGTCCATGAGAGAATCAGTCCCCAAAAAAAAAGTCCATGAGCGAGAGATTGAGGCGATGGGAGGTAGGCTTGATGATGGCATGGAGAGTCGTGACTCTAGTTTGAGAGAGAGAGATCATTCTAGGTGGAGAAGAAGAAATTGAGCCAATGTGATTGGTTGGCCTACCAAAGAGGGAAGGAGAAGGACAAAAAGGGGGAATAAAGTTTTTTTAATTGCATATGTGGAATTCTGAATGCCTTTGTGGAAGTTTTTCTCAAAAAAATCATGCCTGTCTGTTCTCCAATTTTAATGAACGTCGGAAACTAGTTAGGGTTGGGAAAAATTGGACCAAATTTAAAACATGAAGGGTAAAATTGTCAATTGATTGGTTTGTCTTTACTCTTTTAACTATTTAAGGATTACTTATGGCTTCTTGTTAATACAACATGCCCAGTTAGTTTGCCAAAAAAACGATTGAGGGATGAGAAGTCGGTCTGTTTTTCATAATTGTCAATTGATTGGTTTGTTTTATCTCCAGTTTCTTGTGTCCATGTGCATGCTTGCCAATGACCCTGCTTAACTTATGTCCTTTTGTTTCATCATAAACAATTTCATGTTTGCATGTTTTCTCAGAGCTCTTTGGTGGCTGTTAGCTCTTTGATTTCATGAAATTAAGAGCCCATGGCAAGCCATCCTGGAAAAGCTACTCCTCCTAATGGGTCTGTGTATGTGTGCAACTTGCCTTATGGAACAGATGAAAATATGTTGGCTGAATATTTTGGCACCATTGGATTACTGAAGGTATGAAATTACCAAGTTAGTGCGGGTATGGTCACAGTTAATCTTCTGTCCTTGCAATTGGCATTATATATCTCAAACTCTTCCTAGATGTGAGTTGAGTCTGATGGAAGAAACTAAAATATTCACACAAGAGACTTCAATTTTATTTCTTCTTTCTTCAAATCAAAATATGCTGTTGGTAAGGCCAATATAGTTATAGTTTAGATCTCAGTGCAAGCAATGTTGTCAGGGCACAATATACTGTGGTGCGGCTATATTGAGGCTTCTTCTCATTTGAGGGGAAAAAAAAAAAGGGAATTGTATAAATACTGTTTGAAGAAATCGAGGATCAAGCAAATGTCCTGATGTTGGAATAATTGCTATCAGGTTTACAAGAAATTAATATTATCGCTTAGCTTAAAAAAGGACCAATGTTCTCCAAAATTGATGTAAGCACAGATGAACCACTACTATGGCACAGTATTGTGGTGCTTCGTCAACCTATGAAGTACAGACAATTCATGTCTGACATTTTACACGGCACAACACTACACGATGCTTTAAATTTTATTTAATTAGACACTTCTGATTTTGTTGTGTTGATTTCTGTAGTATCATATCTCATGTTTGTGTCAATATTCATGCTTTCTAGCCAATAACTTCTATGTAGTTAGTTACTTTATAAAATTCGGGTTTCATGAGAAGGGATCCTTTGCTAAACCACATGGAGAAATTTGGATTTTTGACCCTTCTAGTGACAACTAAAAGAGACTAAGGTAGTACGAGTAGTATGGACCACTTTATAGGGGTACTTAGGTGAGATGGTTCTCTCACCTATGTGCAGTTTTATAGGGGATGGTTCCCCTTATACTTAGGTACTTGTCACTTGGTGTCAAAATTAGCTGGTACCTTCAGAAAGGATTACTTGGGGGGGCTTTTGACCAGTGAGGAGGTCAAGTAAAGAGTCATTGAGTGTAGCTGTGCGATGTTGGCTCTCCAAGGGACTGTTGAATGATGAGTAGTTAGTAGTATGGCTTGTCTAGTCCCACATGGGATCCTAAGTGGATTGATTGCAATATGTGGCTTTTGGAGAGAGGTTTCTCACCCTACTTCGGCACCCGTCAATAACTGATTCCTTTAGTTAGGGGAGAATGAGGAGTACTGTGATGACAAGATTTATGGGGATTACAAGGAACTCTGGTTTTGGTTTTTTCAAATAATGATAAAGTTTGAAAGAGATGAAGAAAGATATTAGTTATTTGACAAATTAGAAATTACAGGTAAATTGTCTCTTCCTTTTTGCATATGGCATCACCATTCCCTTTGGCAACATCTACTGCTACTAATTTGGAAATAGGAAAAAGATTCTTTTTTTTTGGAGATAGAAGCATTTTGAAGCATATAGCAGTATGGAAGTGATTAGAAGTTATTGGGTTTGTGCATGCACGCACAGTCCTTATTAGTAGAATAGAAGTTGAATTCAATTTTATGATTTTATCACGATTAAGAGAATATCAATGATCTCTGACTTCTTCTTCCCTCTCCATTCTTTCCCTCCACTACTTGCCCTTTCCTTTCCGTTCTTCCCTTGTTCTCTCCATTCTCTCCCTCTTTGCATGTCTTCTGCAGTAACTGATTTCATATTTATCGTTGCCATCATCACCATCATCTCATTTTCTTCTCATTTCCATATTTCTCTTTTCTTTTCATATTTTTTCCTTCTCATTCTCACTTAAATTCCATCTGGTGGTTGGATTTGGTTTTCCATTTTCACCAGAAAGATAAACGTACAGGGAGACCAAAGATATGGTTGTATCGAGACAAAGAGACTAATGAACCAAAGGGAGATGCTACTGTGACATATGAGGATCCACATGCTGCTGTAGCTTCAGTTGAATGGTTTAACAACAAAGACTTTCATGGTAGTATTATTGGAGTTTATATAGCAGAATCAAAGAGCAAGGATGAGCAAGCATATAGTGCAGCTGGTGAACCAAATGTTGGTGGCCCCATTGGTGAACTGGAGGAAACTAACATGGATGTGAATGGAGGTGGTGGAAGAGGTAGAGGTCGAAGTGATTCTTCAGGCAAAGCGTGGCAACAAGAAGGCGATTGGTTGTGTCCGAATACAAGGTCTGTGATATGAGATTGGTGAGCAGCTCTTTCTTGCTCTTCTACTCACTGTTTCAGTAGTTATATATGATTCAATGCAGAAAGATTCATGTTGAATTTTTGAAGCAGTTGTTCCAATGTGAATTTTGCATTTCGTGGTGCATGCAATCGCTGTGGAAGCGCTCGCCCTGCTGGTGCTGCTGGTGCTGCAGGGGCTGGTGGCCGTGGTAGGGGACGTACTGGGCAGGATTCTGGGAGCGTTGGGCGTCCCGCTGGTGGAGGACTCTTTGGTCCTAATGATTGGCCTTGTCCTATGTATGACTGTGTACTCTGTTTCTTTTCTTTTCTTTTAATTTTCTGGTCTGATTTCTTTTTAATCGGTTTTATTTGAAACCAGCATTAATCCTGTGCATTTGCTGTGGGATTTCAAATATTTTTCCCTTAATGATTGTTTGGAAAAGTAAAAACAATTATGTCAATAGACAGTAAAATAACAGTGTTCTCCCATTTCACTTTTATTCAATATATATATTCTGGTGTACTTTTAAGTTTTGTTGCTTTGATGATAGCATATGAATACTTTACGTAACGGGATTTTGGTGTTATTCAGCTTAGGAGAAATGTAATCAGGCAATTTGAAGATGGGTGAATCAGTGTGAGATGAAGAGAGAGATCTGTATATCTGTATGAGACCCCTATGACCCATGTGTGTAATGAAGGCTCAAGCGTGACAATTTCTGGCACCATTGATGCCAACTCATTAGAACTCCTGCCTCTCTGTGCTACATGAGATAAAACATTCTGCTCAGTTATCCACTTTTATGTTATTTAACGTAGAAGAAACTGTAATCAAACGATTTGAAGATGGGTATAGAGGTGTGTGATGGAGATAGATATCTGCTTATATCCATATAAGATGCTGTGACCTATGTTTTCAAAGAAGTCTAAATCAGGAGTGATACTTTTTGGTGTCATTGATGCAGACACATTAGAACTTCCTTTTTGCGCTCCGTAAGATCGGTGCCTTTTTCTTTTTTTTCTATTCTTTTTTTTTTTTTTTAAATAATTGACTTTTAGCTCAGGGATTTTGATGACAGTTGGGGTAAGCATTATCAGTCATTCCTCTGTTTCTTCTGCGTTTCTTTGCGAGGTCTAGCTATTGAAATTCCGTTCTTTATTATCCCTGTCCTTGTGGCATTTCATCATGCACTGCCAATGTTTTTTAATTCCAACGAAAAATGTTTCCATATATGCGTCAGAGAGGATGAATTGGATTGTTTATTGCTTGTAAATAATGTGGGTGGTGGTTGATTTTATTAGACATATTAATATATTGATTGCTATAATAATTTGTGAGCTTAATATAATATTGCTTATTATTATGAGTTTCTTCTTTAGCTAAATATATTGTTGGAAGCTTGGTAAAACTTGGCATGTTTTAAGGTCGCTTATATCATCATACACTGATTTTGTACCTGTTGAGTGGATTTATGCCTCTTACACATATCTTAATTTTACTTTTCTTAAACTTGAATATTGACTCAAAGGACTTACATGTGCATATACTTCATCTGTATTCTTTGTTTTGTTAGGTGTGGCAATATCAACTGGGCAAAGCGAACTAAATGCAATATTTGCAATACAAATAAGCCAGGTCATAGTGAGGGTGGTGTAAGGTATTATCTATAATTCTTTTGGTATTTCTGTACTGCTAGCTAAGATCATATAGGTTTAAATCGTGATATCATTTGAGTAGGCCATTCCGTATGTTGTTTTGTGGTATTATACTCAATATATTGGGAAAGGGATTTAATAGCAACATAAAATGGTGATTCTGAATCTCCATGAAATGCGCATTTCTCTAGAAATTTTTGTTAGACCATTTGATAATCTTTACCTGCTGTTGGAATTCCTTGACCTGCTCGTGTTTCTGTGCTTGACAGAAGGATTTGGTTTCAGGTCGAACTGCACATTTTCTTCCTTTATCAGAGTGTTTCTGTAAAGGATCCTTCCAAGTTAAAGGTTTTTGTTTGGTCGATGATAATAATAGAATTAATATGAATGAT
>NW_021636735.1:0-104642 GCF_004799145.2 Neltuma alba | reverse complement strand
AAATCATTTGCGGATAGATAATTAACAAATCTAACAGTATAATTAAGAAATGTTATCGTACAGTTTTAGAAGGGTTTTATAAAATTTAAAAATTCAGTATTCCACCTCTGGTCTTAAAACAGACTAACATTACGCCGTTCACGCAACCTTGGGGCAAAGAGAGTTGTAGAGGATAATTAAGCGCACAAGACTACAGGATACATAGATTTATTATCAAGAACATGTCGAAACACCACTTGCCAAGCTCATTTTGATAGATATTTATTGACACTGCATGATCATGGAGGGAACTGGATGCATCATCTGACACATTGAGAAATAAACCCCATATGCCTACACGCAGAAGGGGTATCATCATCATAAACTAGACCCGTAAACTAATGAAAATAAAATAAGACACCATCCTTGGAGTAGAGGTTCTTGGTGTCATCAAACAGCAGCCAAGAAAGATCAAGTGGTTTGATTATGCAGCAAATTGAACCTCCACCAGAGTCACAGGATAAAGCTGGCTAGCCAGATACAAGCACAACAAAAGAATGACAATAAAACTCAATTATAGGGGAAAATAATATAATTCATGATCCATTCCGTTATGGATACGTATAATTTACATGCCATCTAAACCAACTTTGCCTTCTCTTTACAGTAAGCCAAGATGTCAAAAATGCAAGCATAGGCATCCACGCCAATCACCTCCTCTGATACACTAGTTACACGCTTGCTAACAGAAATCGGAAAAATCAACTCAGTATATATACTATCAGGTAACACGACTACACAGTTTTGTTTTCTTGCTTAAGAATAGAAGGAAGACAGAACACAGGAGAGGGGAGGAAACATATTTTAAGAGCTGCTATTTTGAATTGGCTGTGACTGGTCCTCTATCGCTGGCGAGTTGAATAGCTTCCTAAGAGAACGGTATTGCAAGCGCACATTCTCCCCAGTTCCAATAATCTTAAGCAAGTACCTGCATGAATGACATTTTATATCAACTTACCTTTCATTAAAGGCACATACCGCAACATTCAAAAGCATGTTTAACATGTAGAATGCACATGTTGACGAGTCACTATAAACCGTCTTTCCTAACTGGGCGCCAGGAATGCCTGTGGGCCAAGGCTGTCTCTGAATAAATATTTAGCACAACCTCATGAAGGCAATATTAGTACGACAACAAATGATAGCAGCAGTAGTAGATGAACGATAAGTTAATTTGAGTTCCCCCTTCACTCTAGATCTCTCCGGACCCCAAGAAGAAAAACAAAACCACGTAACTTCATTTTGGAAGCTTGGAAAGTGCTACATTTGCTTTGACAAGAATACTAAGAATTTCAATTATCCCACAGGAAATCATATGAACAATTCAATTGATTTTTCATTCTCCCACTCTGTCTTGCCCTCATTCACATCCTCGGATGAGCGTGAACCTACCTAAATACCCTGTCCTATCCTGGGATTCCAAACCATGAATTAGGTTATTTCGACTGCTTTTCCCTTCTGCTTTTACACTGACTTCCGCAAGCGACATAACCGTAGAATGCCAAAAACAGAACTTTCCATCCCATTAATTGAACATATCGTAATGAAAGTTGCCCAAGCACAAGACACGCTGCCAATATATGTACAAGGAAATTGTCCCCCAATAATTCAGTTTTTACCCAAAAAAAACCAAAAAAAAAAAAAAAGATAACTCACCAGCCATTAAGACACTGAGATGTAATGACAGCTTCTTTACCAACGAATTTTTCTGGCGTTCTCCTATTACCCTGTAGAGGGTGGAAGTTTACCAGTGTCTCAGATCAACTGACCCAGTGAACAATCCAGAATTGACATCATAAAAAATTTAAAAAATAGACACCTCACCTTAATTATCACCTTCTCATTTACCGAAAAAGGATACTGTACTCCCCGGTTGGATCCATCATCACCAGTAACGTCTCCGTTTTCCTGAACAATCAAGGAGGTAAATATGCATTTCAGATCAAAGAAAAAAAGGTAAACGTGCATTAAGTTTCTCAGCTGGAAGGTCAATCTCTAAATTATTGACGAATTGTTAATTCAGAAGACATGCCAAATTGTAAATGAATGCTTATATTACATGCAGTAATACCACTCCAATAACATGCAAGTGAAAATAAAAGTAGCAATTTTAAAATGATTTTAGAGGTCCATGGCAATTCAAGGGAGGCTGCATACAACAGAAAGCATACTTTTTAAAATGCTTACGCTCATCAAATGCAAATTTATTATCTTACTTACATAGACTTAACTTCAAGAGAAATGACATTTGTCACATATTCCATCAAAGACTATGCTAAGATTCAGAATAACAACAGTTGCAATCTAGTCATGTGATATACCCTGTTTATTCTTCTCAGTGAATCCATTTGATCACCCATTTCTTTCCGACGCTTTCGGAGAACAGCATTATGAAATAACCTTCGGTCATCCTCATGCTTCACTGCTGTGGCAGCTGCTCTTAGAGCTGTGGAGGAAATCAGTCTATCTCAAGAATAATTTAAAATTAACCAAAACGAAGTCAAATGGCAACAAGAAGAAAGAAATTGCACCAGAAAAGATGTAGCATGACCAAGCAGAACTAAGGAGTCTATAGCAGTGTGTGGAGATTGCATAAACAATGAGAATAAAGATGATAAGGAAATAAGTAAATGGGAGGTACCAAAATTGGGGATCAGAGAACTGGTCTCAATATTTGTATTGCAGAGAGTACATCTTGACTGTGACGGAAACAATAATTGTAATTATGATTCTTGTCTCCCCCATCTAAAAGTTACAATTCCATAGTAGAAAGGTAATACAGATGAGACAAAACAAGTACAACCAACATAAGGAAACAGATATACGGATTTTTTTTTTAAAAAAAAAGTATGAAAGTTAACTAGAAAATTACTGCACGTATGGAATTCCAACAGTTCAAGTTGAGAAAACAGGGTCTGGATCCAGGAAGCGTAATGAACTCAGCTAATATTTACAGGCCAAGAAGAGTATTATGTTGGTCTGTGCCTAATAAAGTTTGGGCTCGTTCTACCATCAGATTAAATAACAAAGCAAAGTGTATGGTTTCAAGGCCAGGAATTTTGTTTCCCAAGATATATAAGGAATCTTGCCCTTCAGATTCCTCGCACAAATATGCTCCAAGGAGTACCAATGGTTATGATTGCAATTTAAGAAGAGATAGTAAATTTACCTCGATCCTTTTACTAAAATTTTGCATCCACCCAAATAGCTTGTCATTAATTTGTTTTCCTTTGATGATTCTTTTAAAAATAGGTTAATTGGAGATCGAAAGAAGCATTATTCTGGCATGCTCTCCATAATTATCAATGGTGGGGCAACATATTAGTTAAGGGGTCAACAAGAAGTTAGGCGATATGATCCTTCAACTCCTTTTTTGCATACCCTTGTTGTGCATAGTTTCAGCTGTGCATTCGATAGAAATGTGAGCACCAGGTTGTGTAAAAGCCAGTTCTTGTGTTAAAGCCAAAGAGCAAGTTTTGCACTTGTCGTTTGTTGGTGAGCCTTACTCTCTTTCTACCTATTAACAAGACTAAGGTCATGCTCAATGTCCGTGAAAGGAAAGGATGGAGTCACAAATGGCACTCAACATTGAGTTTGGTTTGATGGAATGGTGCCAGCTGCCATTCCAACAGAATCAATTGGGGTGCCAATGGATTCCATTAATGAAGAAATGGGATCTCACTATTCATCCAGGAATGTAAAGGCAAAAGCCAGAATTTTCCTTTGATAGATGCTTAAGCTACTCCATTTTTGCTATATTCGACATTGAACTCCTTCAGTTAACTCTTAATTTTTTTTAACTCGTAATTTTTTTAGCTATTTTTAGCTTTACTGGAATGGTTGGACCAGCGTATGAGAGAGGGAGAAGAAAATTGAGGCTTGGATTAGAAGTTTTTTCTTTTTTGATAAAATAGTCAATAATATTATATGAAAAAGGGTTGGCACATAAAAACTATCCACACACAACACACACCTACCATACAACAGCTTACAGGAAAGTACACAACACAAAAAATAGAAACCTTGGCTACAACTACAACCATCCAAACAAAAGAATGTGCTTTTAATGTTTCTATTTTGCAGTGTATTCTAGTCTTCTAGACTATACTTATCTCAATTCCATTCTTATTTCTGTCCTACCACCCATCACTTGTAGAAAGATATCCTTCTCTACATGATGCATACCCAGCACAATTTTTCAATTCCCATCTCCATTCCATTAAAAAACTCTTTTACACCAAACTTTGCCTATCCTCTTGCATGCATAGTCCTTGTTTCAAGTCTATGATGTGATTTCAGGCTCTACACTTACAATTAATCTCTGAGCGGAGGTTGCTATGAGTCAACAGTGAAAATATGTTGCCTGCCATATAGTTAAGATGGCTGGTTGTGTTGTTTCACAATCCATCCCCTTCTTTTCACAGAAAATAAAAAGAAGGCCCATACTTAATTGGTTATTCATTTTACTTTATGGAAGAGGCACTCATAATTCATTTATCCCTTTTAGGATCCTATGATTTAGATGATAGCAAAGACACTTAGGTCCTGTTTGGTATGAAACATCGAAATCTATTAAAAAAGTGTTTAGCATGAGAAATTGCTTGTTATATGGGATTGGACAAAACCATGTACATGGACCAGAGAATACCATAGGAGGAGATGGTATTCCCTAATCCCACCTCCATAGGTTTGTCTAAGCCCATATAACAAGTAATTACTCATGCTAAGTATTTTCTTAATGATTTTTCTTAATTCTAGTCAGTCCCTATCCTTCATTTTTAATGTTTCATACCAAACGGGACCTTAATGATTTGAAGGGTGCCTGGCTTTCTTTGGTCATTGAGTCACTTTTCCAACCTTATCCAGGATGCCTACTTGCTATCTCTCCTTGTTCAGAATCCTTATGAGCATAGCTGAGAGAATCGAGAAGATATCCAGGTACTTTTGGATAGGTAGAGTAAAATGTCACTTGGCTAGTCAGAAAGTGTGATGGAAGCCAAAAAAGGACGGGACCTTAGGCTGGTAAAGTTTATCCCTCACACATATACTCCCCCATTTGTCCTCCAATCAGCCATCAATACAACAAATTTATAATCCGCTCACAGTATTTTACACATGCCACATGAAGTCTAATGTTAATCCAATAACCCATTCCCCATATTAACCCCTCCATTGTTCTTTGATACAATAAACATGCCTTCGATATCTAGAGTTTCATAATCCCCCAAGCCTCGGGATCAGTCTAAAACTATCTGGTAAACACCAGATTTACCGGAACATAAAATTCTAACATTAAACATTGGTCTGTAATAGGTTGTCTTGGCTCTACTCATGCTTCGGACACAACATAACTGCCACTTTCATAAGCGGTGAGCGATTATTTCTTAATGCAAATATTTAACCTATATCCATAACAAGACTTGATGGTCATGATGAGATGGATATACTACTTACAGTTTCAATGACTCTCCTTAGCATGAGACCACCAAATGAATGCCCACATGAGACAAGCATGGCATCTTCAAGGAATGCGCCACTAGTGAACAAATTAAAAGAGGAGTAGTAGTAGATACATCAGAACACAGAAGGATCTTAGTACCTGCTAAAATATGCGTTTTTTCTATTGTAATCTTGGGAAAAGAAAAGAAAGAAATCTTTTAGATGCAACAGGGTCCTTTTTAATAGAAAAACAAACAGCTAAATCAATATTTGAAATTAAACTTACGACAAAGGATCTGACAGAACACTTCTCAATGATTGTTCCTTATTCACATTGTTTCCAGCAACCTGTAAGTTAAAAACGCACAGTTTGAACCTTAAATGGCAGAAAAGTTGCACTGAAAGGAAGGTACATGCAAATATTAAAGCCACTAGATACATAAGAGCTTGGCTGATAAGCAGGAGAAATGTTGGGGGAAAAATCTAAATAGTTGGCTTCAGTGGCACAAACCAGGCAATCTAAATCTGACAAGCTTAAAACCACATAATATATTTACAATAAGTCACAAATCCAACAATACAAGTAATGGTTGATTCAGAGGAAACCCAGCAGCAGAATTGCATAAATTTGTGCAAGGTAATTCTGCAGTTCAGCAAAGTGTCCAAGCTGCAGAGCTCAATCGATTGCAATCCAGCTGTTAGGAAAAGAGTTTTTCATGTTTCTTTATAAATCTTTAGAAACCTAAACTTGTATATGAGAAATTGTAAAGCGATTTAGGTTTTGATGGATAGCCAGGTAGGGCAATGAGCCCTCCCAAAAGACACAGTCTGGATATTATTAGGAGAGAGAGCCTAAATTGGCACATGAGAAGTTGTTAAGTATTAGGGTTAGATGGATATCCAAGCCCTCCCCAAAAGACACAACCTGGATATTAGGAAAGACATCTTACATAAGTATGATAAGATCGGCTGCCTATCACTTCTTCTTCAGCAGAAAGGTCATCCATAAACTGGCTTACTGATATTGGAACATAGCTTTGGGGAATAACATGTCCAGCTGCTGCAATTGGAGAACAGTCCAATATAGCATTGCCCTGTGGCATGAGCCTAAACGCAAAAGATGTCCTACAATCACAAAGCTCAAAAAGAACCCAAAATAAATTGCTTGAAATTTCATTTTATAACAATCATATTTTTATTAAAAAAAATTCATATATCAAAACAAGAAGAAAAGCATTAAAAAAATATATTCTCAACCTTCCTCCGTTGTTAGAGCCTAGAAAATAATCAGGAGAAGCTCTATATGATGCGGCAGGACGAAGCCCTGCAGTGGCTTGGCTAAGTGCCTTGCCTGTGAGCAACAAAAGTTCCCCTGGACCAGATCCACAATCTGCCAGATACCAGCGGCCATTGGGGTCACAAACCTAAAGAAAAATATAGAATATTTAGTGGTTATTCAACTGACAGCACATGACTCGATGAACTAGAAGAGACAGGCAGGTTATTCTTTTAAGGTGAGACAAACACGCCTGAACTCTCAGCTTCTACATCAAATACATTAAGAATTAAAAAAAAAAAAAAAAAAAGATACCTGAAGACCAGGAGCGTCTGAAGATATCAATGTCAACAAACCCTTCTCAATTTCACCATTAAGGGTTGGCTTACCGCCTCCAATAGCACCTTTTCCATTTGGCAAGGAAGCGTGTGAGTAGGTTGCAACAAGAACTGATGAGGACACCTCATTAGCAGGCAATGGGGTATCATCAAGCAAATGGTTAAAAACACTGCACCAAGTAAATATTTGTGAATACAAGATTAAATATATTATACTTATGCAATACGTGTAAACTAGAAAGAAGATCCACAATCAACATCCTTACTCGCTTCGAAGACGAAGATGCCTTGCAATGGCACACAAAGTAGAACGAGCTGCCTTTCCCATGCACCTAAAAATATCAGTCATGCATGGGGGGATGAATCCCAGTCTTCCAAAGCCCTAAAACAGATAGGGCAGAAATATTATAGAAGCGATAATAGCAATGACAGGAAACATCATCCAGCCCAAATTAAAGATGTCGAAGCCTTCAAATGAAGTTTAAACAATCAGAAACTTGCCGCTCCCTTCCCCGCTCCGCCATGAAATAAACAAAGAAAAAGAAAAAAAATCTAGTTCCAAAACAACAAAGGTGTTACCTGTTTCAGATAAAGATGCATGTAAAGATAAAAATATGTAAAACATAAGCATAACTCAGGGACAGTAAAACACTAGTGATCAAGGTATAAAGCGAGCAATAAAAACGGTTTACAGGTGGGATAAGTTTCAATTAAAATAAGCGATGCAATTCTGCTTTCGGGTACATAAGAAAAATTATAAGAATGCACTAAGATGAGTCCAATGAATTGAATGCATCTACCAAGCAATACGCCAATGTTTCAGGTCCTATCAACCGAGTGCATTATAATTATAGCCAAAATAAGAAAGAAAGAAAGAAGAGCAGAGCATGACGAATTTGGTACTCATATTAACAGAGAATCATGTGAGCCCATAGCCCCCATACCTTCCTGCCCTGTACATGTGAACCCCACGGCTTCCCTTCCCACCACCCAGATGGGCCCTGCTCCGAAAAAACAGTCTCGAACCTTCCAATCCACATCTCATCAGAGCAGTATCCTCGCTGCCCAATTCGATCAAGGCAGCATTATGCCTCATCAAAGACCCTGACAGTGCTTCCACTGCTGACATAGGACCCACATGGAGCTCCGTCGTATTGGGCAATATCCGAGAGTCGGACTCTAGGCAACGGGCAGGCAGGCGGCGCTGTCAAAGCCGGCTCAGCAGCAGGGTGCGTGGCGGAGATGGGCACCACTGGTCCAATAACATGATCGGGTGGCAGCGATGGCAGATGCGTTTGGCGGAGGGGAGCAGAGAGAGGGGCGACAAGAGGGAGTGAGGAAGATAACTGGGACTGGGGTAGAGGTGTTGCAGAAGGCGGCGACCTAAGGGAGGAGGTGGTGGTGGCCGAGGAGGACTGAGGATCGTTGTTGAGCTGTGGCACCAGTGCAGATGGATTCTGCTGCTGCTGCATGATCACCACCATCTATCATTCTGAACAGTCTTTGAGAATTAGGGGTTAGTGCTTATGAACATTCATCACCTAGATGGTTTAGTTAGGGTTTTGCGGGGATCATTTCTGGGGAGCTTTGAGGCTGCTTCAGTTATACAGTGGCGGAAGACTTGGCTCGTTAAGTGGCAGTGATTTTGAGCCATTTTTTTAAC
Organism: Neltuma alba; assembly: GCF_004799145.2. NCBI lineage: Eukaryota > Viridiplantae > Streptophyta > Magnoliopsida > Fabales > Fabaceae > Neltuma > Neltuma alba. The sequence goes on along the minus strand of NW_021636735.1, from coordinate 95,887 downwards.
TCTCAGCTACTCAGGGGGCTTGAGGTTTCGGTGGGAATCCATGGGGTTCCGTTGCGGTCCGGATGGCACCCATTTAACTGTTTTTTCAGCGTTTATCACTTTCCCGTCAAGCCAACATCGACTCATGAATTGGAATGAACGTAAATAGGAAAATTTGTGATAAATCCCGTTAAAGAATTAATTGGTAAATGGTAATAGATTGTACAAGAGAATAAGTTGCCCCAAAGAAATATGATCTGTACAGAACATTATAAGAACTCATTTACACAAAGAAGAGAGCATGCAAGAAAAATTTGCCTGAAGGAAAGATAATGCAAAATGAAATATAATTCCACAAAAAAAAATTATAAAAAAAGTTAAGTTGTATAAATTTTTAAACAAATAATGAAAAAGGGAAATAATGAATTACTATACCATTAATAAGCCAAGAATTATCTTCTATGCTTCAAAATAAATTTTTACGGAAAGTTTTACACAAATATATATAAATTGGGAGATAAAAGTTCTCAATTATAATTTAATAAAATCTTAAGAAGAGTGACAATATTTTTCATCAAAAAAAGGCAGAAAAAGACGAGGAAAGTACTGTGCGTCTGTGTGTGTTATCACCCGGATGCAACTTGAAATTAAATCAATAATCCACCAAAAAAAATCAATAAATATCAACTGTTAAACAAAGTCAAAAGTAGTAATACTTGGTCAATTTGACGTAAAAAAGCCAGTCAATTATCTATATATTTTCACATTGATACTTTAAAATTTATTATGCAATTGTTAATCTTTTTATATTCTTAGACTTTTTGTTTCGCTCCTTAAACTTCCTAAATTTACTAATCTACAAGTCCTTATAGTTTTAACTAATTTTGAATCAGGTCCCTATAGTTTTTTTTCTTTTTATCAGGTCCTTATACTTTTATCTGTTTTTAATTAGGTCATTGCATTTTTTTTTGTTTTTATCAAATCCTTAAAAGTTCACCTTATTTTTAATTAAGTCCCTGAATTTTTATTTTTATTTTATAAATTCTAATAGTATTATTCTATAAATATAAAATAGTATATATTATTTAATTTTAATTTATAAAAAATAATATTCTAAAAATAATAAATTATTATAATTTTATTTTTTTCAGCAAAAAAAGAATTGTTCTAAAAAATTTTTCCTGAATTAATTAATTATATTACTTATTTTTATTATGTAATTATTAATTTATTTTAATTATTAATATTTTATATTTCAGTATTAATCTATTTAATTAAATTTATATTTAATTAACAAATTTAAAAATATTAAAACAAATAAAAATTAAAATACACGGACCTTATTAAAAATTTAGTGAAATTATAAGGATTTAATAAAAAAAAAATAAATGCGATAATCTAATTAAAAACAGGTAAAGTATAAGGATCTGATAAAAAGAAAAAAAACTATAAAGACCTAATTCAAAATTGGTTAAAACTATAAGGATTTATAAATTAATTACCCCTTTACTAAAAGTATTTAATTAGTAAACATTAAACAAACTGCAAGAAATTTAAAAATTTAGTATGTAAAGTTTTTAAATTAAAAGAAAGACTTTTAAAATTCTTTTAGAATTTTTTATAATATTTTAGAATATTTTTTAACGAAGTTAATAGTTTGAACTAAAATGTATATATTAATTATTAATATAAAAATTAGATAATTAATTTATAAATATTAAAAAAAGATAGATTAGTTATTTATAATAAATATATTTTAATTTTTTAAAAAGATTAATGTGTAAATTTATTCTAAAAATTTTTATTCAGAAAAGTATTAATTAAAAAGAAAGTAGTTATATAAAAATAGAGTCTACCTATCTAGTTATATAAAAGAAAATCTGTTTATATCTTTTTAGAACAGAGTAGATGTGTAGAAGGGCAGTCACAATCTTATAAGAATTAAAAATTTTAAAAAATTAAAGAAATAAAATTATTTTAAATAAATATTAGAAATTCAATCATCCATTGAAAAAAAAATTGAGGACAAAGTTGCGTCTTCTTTTATTTCAAGTTAAAAAGTAAAAGTTGACAAAAAAAAAAAAGGAATTCTTGGTCATAAAAGAGAGCGAAATTAAAAAGGGAAATTGAATGACAAAAAAATGTGAAAAAAATCCAAAAGAATAATTTTTAAAATTTTAAAATTCTAAATTAATCTTATTTATTACATTTCGATAACAAATTAGTAATTAACCTATGCTTAAAAAGATATCAACACATTTTTATAATAATTCTGATTTACAATTTTAAAATTTAAGAGTTTTTTTTTGTTTTTTAAAAAAATATTGAAAACGAGGGAAAAATTATCATAAAAATGAGAAAGAAAATCGGGAAAGGGAAAACGAGAATTCCAAACCAAAAGCGTGGTAGTTCCTAGCCTTGTTGCTGGTGTCTTCGATCTCTTCTCCGCGTCCGGGTAAGTACTTCGATTTCATTTCCGCCCTTTCCTAATGGATCTTCAGGCCTTTCTTTGCGTCCTTGCTTCATCTTACTCTGTGCAATTTGTTGGTGACTTGTGGCCCTTTTCTCATTTCGCGTTAATATTTTGCTCTCCCGTCTCCTGTGTTCTTAATTTGTACGGGGAGACAGATATTGCTTGGCCTTCGAGGCTATTCCTGTTGTTATCTTCAATGTGCTGTGGATTGAAAGGCTCGATTCCGTTCAACCGTATCCGATGTTGGCCTTTAATCTATTTAATTTAATCCTTTGTGCCCACTTGTCATGTTGAGTAGCTAAATACTTGAGGTTTGCCCCAAAAACAAATCGCTTAGAGAATGTGGCTTGGGTGTGTGATTTCGAACCTCACTGCCCCATATCTTTTTTGGTTTTCCCCTTTAAATTGAAAAGGTTTATTCACGACAGTGTAATCTCATTTCGTAAACTCGAATTGCAAGGTCTTGGTAAAAAGATGAGTGGAATACATTGTTATGTCTTTATGATGCTATTGATTTACTAAAGCATGTGAAGTTGAATGACATATACAAAACTTAAGGGGGTTATTATAAACTGGCTGTAGCGTTATACTAAAGCATCCGAGATTTTAACTAGAGTAAAGGTGCATCCAGCACTCTGATTTTATTTTTAAGTGCACCGAGCCCTTTGATCTTTTATGTGGTGCAATTTTAGCCTTCATGATTTAACTTTGGTGCAATTTTCCTCAACCCTAACTAGCCTATAATGACCGTTAAATGAGAGAACAGGTAGGCATAATTTTTTTTTTTTAAAAAAAAAAAACCTTCGCGAAGGCATTTAGAATGTCTCATAAGCAGTGAAGAAAGAAAAAGTTATTCCCCTTTGTCCTTCTCCTTCCCTTGTCGGCAAACTGATGGCAGGAGCACCAAACGCCACAGAGATGATTCAGATTGCTAAAATAGTCAGCTAATTTTCACACTACAGCAAGCAGAAAAATGACTTAGATCTCATGTATTGCATCAAGCTTTCAGTTAAAAGAGAAAGGATGCCAGGTTCAAAGGCAAAGAGGAGAATTTGGAAGCTGAGAAAAAGACACAGAAAGTGAACACCCACCAAAAGTGGTAGCAACAGTTAGAACTCAGATAGAAAATTAGAGCTCCAAATCTACCATTTAGTCATGTAATTCTTCTTGCACATCGAACTGTAAAGCTTTGTTAGCATCATGAATTTATATCCTCTCTAGCATGCACGGTCATTCGTAATCAAAAGTCGGTACTGGGTGGATTTATGATGTCAACAATGACTCAGATTTATGCTATCTGAAAAAAGATTCACCCATTTATTCTGCAACCATCTTCTGCAGCAACTCAAATCCATACTTTAAAACAAAAATCTATATTGAGACAAATTAACAACCCAAGTCCATGAGAGAATCAGTCCCCAAAAAAAAAGTCCATGAGCGAGAGATTGAGGCGATGGGAGGTAGGCTTGATGATGGCATGGAGAGTCGTGACTCTAGTTTGAGAGAGAGAGATCATTCTAGGTGGAGAAGAAGAAATTGAGCCAATGTGATTGGTTGGCCTACCAAAGAGGGAAGGAGAAGGACAAAAAGGGGGAATAAAGTTTTTTTAATTGCATATGTGGAATTCTGAATGCCTTTGTGGAAGTTTTTCTCAAAAAAAATCATGCCTGTCTGTTCTCCAATTTTAATGAACGTCGGAAACTAGTTAGGGTTGGGAAAAATTGGACCAAATTTAAAACATGAAGGGTAAAATTGTCAATTGATTGGTTTGTCTTTACTCTTTTAACTATTTAAGGATTACTTATGGCTTCTTGTTAATACAACATGCCCAGTTAGTTTGCCAAAAAAACGATTGAGGGATGAGAAGTCGGTCTGTTTTTCATAATTGTCAATTGATTGGTTTGTTTTATCTCCAGTTTCTTGTGTCCATGTGCATGCTTGCCAATGACCCTGCTTAACTTATGTCCTTTTGTTTCATCATAAACAATTTCATGTTTGCATGTTTTCTCAGAGCTCTTTGGTGGCTGTTAGCTCTTTGATTTCATGAAATTAAGAGCCCATGGCAAGCCATCCTGGAAAAGCTACTCCTCCTAATGGGTCTGTGTATGTGTGCAACTTGCCTTATGGAACAGATGAAAATATGTTGGCTGAATATTTTGGCACCATTGGATTACTGAAGGTATGAAATTACCAAGTTAGTGCGGGTATGGTCACAGTTAATCTTCTGTCCTTGCAATTGGCATTATATATCTCAAACTCTTCCTAGATGTGAGTTGAGTCTGATGGAAGAAACTAAAATATTCACACAAGAGACTTCAATTTTATTTCTTCTTTCTTCAAATCAAAATATGCTGTTGGTAAGGCCAATATAGTTATAGTTTAGATCTCAGTGCAAGCAATGTTGTCAGGGCACAATATACTGTGGTGCGGCTATATTGAGGCTTCTTCTCATTTGAGGGGAAAAAAAAAAGGGAATTGTATAAATACTGTTTGAAGAAATCGAGGATCAAGCAAATGTCCTGATGTTGGAATAATTGCTATCAGGTTTACAAGAAATTAATATTATCGCTTAGCTTAAAAAAGGACCAATGTTCTCCAAAATTGATGTAAGCACAGATGAACCACTACTATGGCACAGTATTGTGGTGCTTCGTCAACCTATGAAGTACAGACAATTCATGTCTGACATTTTACACGGCACAACACTACACGATGCTTTAAATTTTATTTAATTAGACACTTCTGATTTTGTTGTGTTGATTTCTGTAGTATCATATCTCATGTTTGTGTCAATATTCATGCTTTCTAGCCAATAACTTCTATGTAGTTAGTTACTTTATAAAATTCGGGTTTCATGAGAAGGGATCCTTTGCTAAACCACATGGAGAAATTTGGATTTTTGACCCTTCTAGTGACAACTAAAAGAGACTAAGGTAGTACGAGTAGTATGGACCACTTTATAGGGGTACTTAGGTGAGATGGTTCTCTCACCTATGTGCAGTTTTATAGGGGATGGTTCCCCTTATACTTAGGTACTTGTCACTTGGTGTCAAAATTAGCTGGTACCTTCAGAAAGGATTACTTGGGGGGGCTTTTGACCAGTGAGGAGGTCAAGTAAAGAGTCATTGAGTGTAGCTGTGCGATGTTGGCTCTCCAAGGGACTGTTGAATGATGAGTAGTTAGTAGTATGGCTTGTCTAGTCCCACATGGGATCCTAAGTGGATTGATTGCAATATGTGGCTTTTGGAGAGAGGTTTCTCACCCTACTTCGGCACCCGTCAATAACTGATTCCTTTAGTTAGGGGAGAATGAGGAGTACTGTGATGACAAGATTTATGGGGATTACAAGGAACTCTGGTTTTGGTTTTTTCAAATAATGATAAAGTTTGAAAGAGATGAAGAAAGATATTAGTTATTTGACAAATTAGAAATTACAGGTAAATTGTCTCTTCCTTTTTGCATATGGCATCACCATTCCCTTTGGCAACATCTACTGCTACTAATTTGGAAATAGGAAAAAGATTCTTTTTTTTTGGGAGATAGAAGCATTTTGAAGCATATAGCAGTATGGAAGTGATTAGAAGTTATTGGGTTTGTGCATGCACGCACAGTCCTTATTAGTAGAATAGAAGTTGAATTCAATTTTATGATTTTATCACGATTAAGAGAATATCAATGATCTCTGACTTCTTCTTCCCTCTCCATTCTTTCCCTCCACTACTTGCCCTTTCCTTTCCGTTCTTCCCTTGTTCTCTCCATTCTCTCCCTCTTTGCATGTCTTCTGCAGTAACTGATTTCATATTTATCGTTGCCATCATCACCATCATCTCATTTTCTTCTCATTTCCATATTTCTCTTTTCTTTTCATATTTTTTCCTTCTCATTCTCACTTAAATTCCATCTGGTGGTTGGATTTGGTTTTCCATTTTCACCAGAAAGATAAACGTACAGGGAGACCAAAGATATGGTTGTATCGAGACAAAGAGACTAATGAACCAAAGGGAGATGCTACTGTGACATATGAGGATCCACATGCTGCTGTAGCTTCAGTTGAATGGTTTAACAACAAAGACTTTCATGGTAGTATTATTGGAGTTTATATAGCAGAATCAAAGAGCAAGGATGAGCAAGCATATAGTGCAGCTGGTGAACCAAATGTTGGTGGCCCCATTGGTGAACTGGAGGAAACTAACATGGATGTGAATGGAGGTGGTGGAAGAGGTAGAGGTCGAAGTGATTCTTCAGGCAAAGCGTGGCAACAAGAAGGCGATTGGTTGTGTCCGAATACAAGGTCTGTGATATGAGATTGGTGAGCAGCTCTTTCTTGCTCTTCTACTCACTGTTTCAGTAGTTATATATGATTCAATGCAGAAAGATTCATGTTGAATTTTTGAAGCAGTTGTTCCAATGTGAATTTTGCATTTCGTGGTGCATGCAATCGCTGTGGAAGCGCTCGCCCTGCTGGTGCTGCTGGTGCTGCAGGGGCTGGTGGCCGTGGTAGGGGACGTACTGGGCAGGATTCTGGGAGCGTTGGGCGTCCCGCTGGTGGAGGACTCTTTGGTCCTAATGATTGGCCTTGTCCTATGTATGACTGTGTACTCTGTTTCTTTTCTTTTCTTTTAATTTTCTGGTCTGATTTCTTTTTAATCGGTTTTATTTGAAACCAGCATTAATCCTGTGCATTTGCTGTGGGATTTCAAATATTTTTCCCTTAATGATTGTTTGGAAAAGTAAAAACAATTATGTCAATAGACAGTAAAATAACAGTGTTCTCCCATTTCACTTTTATTCAATATATATATTTCTGGTGTACTTTTAAGTTTTGTTGCTTTGATGATAGCATATGAATACTTTACGTAACGGGATTTTGGTGTTATTCAGCTTAGGAGAAATGTAATCAGGCAATTTGAAGATGGGTGAATCAGTGTGAGATGAAGAGAGAGATCTGTATATCTGTATGAGACCCCTATGACCCATGTGTGTAATGAAGGCTCAAGCGTGACAATTTCTGGCACCATTGATGCCAACTCATTAGAACTCCTGCCTCTCTGTGCTACATGAGATAAAACATTCTGCTCAGTTATCCACTTTTATGTTATTTAACGTAGAAGAAACTGTAATCAAACGATTTGAAGATGGGTATAGAGGTGTGTGATGGAGATAGATATCTGCTTATATCCATATAAGATGCTGTGACCTATGTTTTCAAAGAAGTCTAAATCAGGAGTGATACTTTTTGGTGTCATTGATGCAGACACATTAGAACTTCCTTTTTGCGCTCCGTAAGATCGGTGCCTTTTTCTTTTTTTTCTATTCTTTTTTTTTTTTTTTAAATAATTGACTTTTAGCTCAGGGATTTTGATGACAGTTGGGGTAAGCATTATCAGTCATTCCTCTGTTTCTTCTGCGTTTCTTTGCGAGGTCTAGCTATTGAAATTCCGTTCTTTATTATCCCTGTCCTTGTGGCATTTCATCATGCACTGCCAATGTTTTTTAATTCCAACGAAAAATGTTTCCATATATGCGTCAGAGAGGATGAATTGGATTGTTTATTGCTTGTAAATAATGTGGGTGGTGGTTGATTTTATTAGACATATTAATATATTGATTGCTATAATAATTTGTGAGCTTAATATAATATTGCTTATTATTATGAGTTTCTTCTTTAGCTAAATATATTGTTGGAAGCTTGGTAAAACTTGGCATGTTTTAAGGTCGCTTATATCATCATACACTGATTTTGTACCTGTTGAGTGGATTTATGCCTCTTACACATATCTTAATTTTACTTTTCTTAAACTTGAATATTGACTCAAAGGACTTACATGTGCATATACTTCATCTGTATTCTTTGTTTTGTTAGGTGTGGCAATATCAACTGGGCAAAGCGAACTAAATGCAATATTTGCAATACAAATAAGCCAGGTCATAGTGAGGGTGGTGTAAGGTATTATCTATAATTCTTTTGGTATTTCTGTACTGCTAGCTAAGATCATATAGGTTTAAATCGTGATATCATTTGAGTAGGCCATTCCGTATGTTGTTTTGTGGTATTATACTCAATATATTGGGAAAGGGATTTAATAGCAACATAAAATGGTGATTCTGAATCTCCATGAAATGCGCATTTCTCTAGAAATTTTTGTTAGACCATTTGATAATCTTTACCTGCTGTTGGAATTCCTTGACCTGCTCGTGTTTCTGTGCTTGACAGAAGGATTTGGTTTCAGGTCGAACTGCACATTTTCTTCCTTTATCAGAGTGTTTCTGTAAAGGATCCTTCCAAGTTAAAGGTTTTTGTTTGGTCGATGATAATAATAGAATTAATATGAATGATTCGAGCAAAGTCAATTGTCCAATATGGCCTAACCATCTTACGTTTGTGTGATGTGTATTAGAAGTCCGAAGATAAATTACTAGCTTTTTCTAATTCGTGTAATTGCTTCGTAGGTCTGTAACGGACTGTTTGTTTTTCTGTTTTTAGTGAGAACTGGGTTTCTCTAGTTTATTAATGTTTAACTATTGAGGTGACATTTTTCAGGCAATGTAAGGAGCATGATATCATTTAGTTGATGAAAACTTAACATTGGAATTCATAATGTCAAATGTTGGGAGAAATTTGAGTTGTCATAATGTGGAGTTACATGATTCTGGAATAAAACAACCATGGCTAGAGCGAACTTGTTATGAAAATGATTCATGGGCAAGGAATGATTATGGTCCTTCACTGATTGACGTTTATCTTGCCACCAATATGTTATTTAAGGATAACTGTATCATTCAGTAATAGGTTGATTTTTTCACTACGCCATTAACTAAGTACAACTGAAATAACTGAGCTTTTCAGGTTACTTTTAATACGAGGAACTCAGTCTCATCTTGTGTTAAAAAAATTTGATGTCCGTGCTGTGCAAGGCCAGGAGCTTTTGTGCTAGAGAGTGACATTTTGTTTTTGACATGGAAAATTTATTGGAATGTGACTAGCATTACAGTAATGACTTTAACTATTACATGTGTTCTTGTTTCCTGGGCAATATTGGTAGTTATCTCTTGCTTTACAATTTATATTTACTATCCACATTGCTACTTAATTCATTCTGATTCATTTCCACCAAAGATCAAAGAATTTGTTGAAATGACATTGCTGATTTAGGCTCCTACTTCCTTACCATACAGAGGAGGGCGAGCTGGGGGGTACAAAGAGCTTGATGAAGAAGAAATAGAGGAAACTAAACGACGCAGGCGGGAGGCTGAAGTAAGATCACGTGAAAATGGGAACAGACACTCGTATATCTCATCCTGTGTTATATTGTGATTTTTTTTAACCTTTTCAGGACGATGGTGAGTTGTATGATGAATTTGGTAATCTGAAGAAGAAATTTCGGGCCAAAACACAGCAGGCTGAGGCTGCAAGGGTGCTTCCTGGTTCTGGGCGTGCTGGATGGGAGGTTGAGGACCTAGGTATTTTTTTTTTTTTTGGCCAGGGAAAAAAGATTAATGATTTATTCTCCGTAATTTCTTTCAAGGCTAATGAGGGAATAAGTTGAGATACTCCAGCGCTGGTTGAGCTCAATTTTTCTTTCCTTTCATTATTAAAAAGCCCACCTGATGACACTTGCCGAACACGTTCGCCAATGCTGTCGTTTTTGAATTAGCTGGACCTGAAATAACCAAGTACTTTCCAATACTGATGGCAGGGATTGACAGGGATGGGCGAGAGAGGAGCAGAGACAGGGGAAGGGAACGTGATGAGGTGGAGAACAGGAAAAGAGATCGACATGACCGAGAAAGAGAAAGGCAAGGCATTCGAAATGTAGAGAGGGACAGGGGGAGGGATCGTGATTGGGATTATGATGACCGAAATAGAGATCATGGGAGAGATAGGGGACGCAGCAGACACCGCTATTAAAGATGGCAGCAACACCGACTACCTTGACTAGAACTGGTTTTGTTGGCTTTTGTAAGGAGGATTCGATTGAATCCTTGAATTTGATGGCCGGGAACAGCGTCTTCTCGCGGACAAGCTAGTGACTATATTTTATTGGCTTTTTGTTGGCGATGATATCTTTCCAATGTATCAAAGGATTACGCTGAAAAATCTGTGTGAATGAAGAGCACCTTTGAGAAAGATTCTCCTTGTTTAGGCCTTGACCCAGCTTGAATTCCAATTATTGAGTTTGATTTTAGACATCGGGTGGTTTAAGAAAGGGAATCTAATTCTTAGGCTTCGGTATTATTGTCGAATGAATTTTAGCCGAAGATCTTATTGTTGAGCTTCAATCCGCCTCCCGACTTTTTAAGGTTTTTTTAATTTGATTTTATTATTTTTAAATAATAGCCAAGTAAATAATATTAATCATGTTTATTTTTAAATCCAAATTTTTTCATTCTCTTGATTTTTAAACTTAGTTTTTTATTTACTTTATAATATATATACCTCTAGATCGTAAAATAAAAATAAAAGGAGGACGAATATAGATGACAAATAGTGAATAGTAAAAGAGAAAATACACATAAACAAGAGAAACCTTTACTCGTGTGGGTTTTTTGGGCCAAATTCACTGGTGTTGTTGGCATATTTAAGTTACATTTTATCTTGCTTTTATATAATGTCACGTTCTAACGTTTCTTTTACCGATCTTCCTGATGATATTTTACTTTGCATTTATCCTAGATTTTCCCCTACTCATGCAAAAATCCTAGATATTATGAATTGTCCATACTTACGATTGCAAGTTCCTAGATATTATGAATAGATTTAGTTACAGTCAACATTTTACATCCGAGTATCTTGTGACTAAAAAAAGAAGTGCACTTCGAATTGGAGACGCTTATTCTGACTCATTGAAAAATCTACTGAAACTATTTTTCTACCACGTTCAATTTTCCCTTCATGATCACCTTTTTAGTCATTGTCACAGCTCATCTCCACATTTTAAACACTAGAACATGCTTGTTCATCACACAAGGGATAAGTCTAGTTGATAAATAACAAGGGATATTTTACGAGTATGACAGTTGGGAAATTGGAACCCATTCAGGTGCAGCTGCTGGTACCAGATTATTGACGTCACTTTCATTCATCGGAAAAGGGAACAATAGGCTAATAGAAGTAAACATTTCTATATCCTCTCAAGTACAACGGATGTAATGTTCATTATATTAACACATTCATTCTCTTTTTCTGATAACACGTTCATTCTCTAAATCCTTACTCTGTGAGGAGACAAATTTTAAGGAAAAACCAAGCAACTATATACGCCTGCAGTGGCCTTATCCTGATGCAAGAGAAAGTTAAGGAAGCATTCTTCTGGAGATTTTGTCCACAAAGCTTCACAAGTGGTGCTACTGCTTCACATCATCATCATTTGTTCGGCCCAATTTATTTGTAGATCCACTCATTAGCGCGAGCACCAGACTCATCCATGTCTATGAAAATGCTTACGGCCTACTCCAAATCACATAAAAAATGATTATATCCTAAATTCAAATCCATCACTTTGATATTCAATCATGAGATCAAAACTTCACCTTTCCTATGCGAGGCCGTTCTTTTGACTTTGCTAGGCTGTTCCGTATATGTGACACAGCTCCCCAACACTTTAATGTGTTCGCTACGTCATCAAGCCTCAATATATACTCTTCTTCACTCAATGGGAATGATCTCTAAAATCAAAATATAATGGCTTTAAATGAGACAAGAAAAGTGGATTCCTCCGAAGATCTATGTGGTTTTGAAAGGGAATGATGTTAAATAAATAATATTACATCTTAGACCTGAAACCAGGGGAAAAAAGGTGCCAATACCTGCTCCATATACTTCCACATGACATTCAAGGCAAGCAGATTTCTTCCCATGAATTCCTAGCACACACCATGCAACCCATAAAATATGAAAAGCCACTCCAACTCAGTTATAACCTTACAATGTTATAAGGTGGAAAACTACGAGAATTAAAGCATCAGAGTTTCTTTCAGTATTTAAATCTACTTGAATGATCAGCCAATGAAGTCTGGACAACAGCAACTCCGCTTATTTCCCAGTACACGTAGCTTGGGAGACAAGTGCTATAATCACAGATCAAACTGAACTCAATCTTACATCAAGTCTCGCTTGTAAAAAGTGTACCTTTTTTATCAGTTGAACATCGTAAGACCTTCCATATTTGTTCCTAATAATAGTTGCGAGGTCAATCCCACTGAATTTAGAATCATCCATACCAACTATTTTCTCCAGATTTTCTCTTAGAAATTCACTATTCACCTGAACCATCATTAAGAGAAAAGAATCAGAAATATCCACACAAAGGAGAAGTAATATCCAGCATCTAAAACGCCAATCAGAAATTATGAATACAATTGTTTATATTACCCTAATTGCTTGGACCTGGTCTGGTTTGAAAATAATCTCAACTATTAAGAAAGATATGAAAGTAAAGTGATCCATACATACAGCAAATAAAGACGAATAAACTCTGCAATAACATACCAGAGTAGTAAAAAATGAACTCAATTCCCAACATTGGTTAGTCGAAATATTTTCTATTCAGCTCTAGATTGAAAAGAAGCCAAATCAGAATGGCGAATAAACTGAAATAATGCTGATAAAAAGAAAATTAAAGATTCTAATATGTAAAACTTGTGGAAATGTCCCATATGTGTGTGGGTGTATGGAAAGATATGTCAGAATGCAAAGAGGTAGGAACATAAGGAAGTTGACAAGTGAACAAACCCCTCCCATTTTACTGTTGTGAGATTTGTCGTCATCAGTTTCATCTGAATCATCAGGATTCATACTGTCATTCACTGCAATGGAAAAGATGGGGCCCCATTTCCGGGAACTTTGATGGTATCCAACATTAAGCAAGCCAACTCCTCTGCAAAGAGAATCTGAACAAGGATATCCTGAAAATGGAACCTTACTAATGCTTCCTTTATGAAGATGCTCCTGAAATCTGAGGGGCCAACTACACTGGTATTGGTGGGTCGATATGCTCATGGTATCCTATCCTGCCACCCAAAAAAAAAAAAAAGAGAGTCAAAGAAAGAATGTGACTTTAAAGACTAACATAGCACTGAAAAAAATAAGTCAAAGAAATGTTTATTGATGAATATTTCTTATCCTTTATTTTTCAGTTGGTTAAGATGTGATAAATCAGTGAGAAGTTAACTAAGCACCCTACTTCATGGTTATATCACAAAGCTACATCTGATACTCTTTCCTCTCTGCCACTAGAAGCTAAGGAAAACAGCGAGAATAGTTAAATGCCATATTCTCTGCATAGTCGGGGCATTTCAGTGAAAAAATTAGCGATCATCAATCGCTCAAGCTTAACAATTAACTTCTGCCCTTTGCTATGTAATCTGAACTCCTCCCACGTAACTCAAATACATAAATTAGAATCATTAGAATCATGTCCCAGTAAGCACTATAATCTCTACCTCAATTTCCATATTTTATCTGCAAATATTAGCTTATACACGTGAATAGTTTGATAGCTTAAGCATGTCCACTCTCCTTCAACTGCATATAAAGCAAGCGTTGATTATCCATCAAACCACATGAATGATCCCCACAAGCTGCTCCAAACAAACTGTTGTAACAAAGATTTACATATATAAAGATTAAGGGTTCCACATGTACATGGAAACCTTGTTAGATTCATTCTCCTGTAATTCACTTCCAACACAATTTAGAGAAACGGAGAAGTTTCTAAGGAGATGAGTTTCTCAAGCGAAAGGGAAATTACTACCATACAGAAACCCATAAACTCAGAATGAAAGTAATTTTTACATAAACAGCAAAAATAAATTAAAAAAATGCTAATTAAAGAAGATTTCAATCAAGAAGAGAGCGAGCCTGACCTGATAATGATACTGCCAGAGAAAGAGAAGCGAGATTTTGATTTTAATTTTGTATAGTGTTCGGGAGGTTCTAATTCGAAGGAGCGAAAGCTTAAAAGTTATTGAGGCATCAATTAGAATTTTCTTCTTGTGACCTGAGAAAAAGAGGATAATAAGAACTGGGACCGCCAGTTGTGGACATCACAGCTTCTTGTGAAAATTATGGCCAACATGAGCCTCATGCAGTCAAGTTTTTCTTGCAAGAAACGCCAACCACACCCACATGCCTACAAACAAAGACGGTGACGGGGGGTATCTTTATCAAGTACTTCGTATTTCAGGCATTTTGAGGAGAGTGGCCGAAAATGCGAAGGTCATATATTTTGCATAATAAATTTAGCGTCTATTTTTTTTTTTTTCAATAATTGTCTCTTGTCATAGAATCTATTTCTATTGCCATATTTAAAAAGATATTTGGATGGAAACCAAACCATAATTTTAAAAGTGATTTTACGACATACAAAGTAAATATATAGAGGAGTTTGTCTCGATTTACGGAAAAGTGTTTTTAAAAAACACTTTTAAACAAACCCAAACACCTTCTAAATCATAGTTTCAAAACCCGGCCCAAAAAAAAATCATAGTTTCAAAACTGCAAAAACTATTGCATTTATCTAAAATTTCATACATTTGGGGCTAGACAATTGAGGTACAGGGCAAATTAACAGTATTAAATTTGTCCTATTGATTCAATTAAATGAAAATGTATTTTAAATTTTTTAACAATATATTTTAAAATACATTAAAAATTAGATTGAAATAGCAGATTTTGAAAATATAAGAGAAAATTTTGTCATTTACTTTTGATAAAGAAGGTCTGAATAATTTTAATAAAACTGAAAATGGGTCAATTTATTTTAATTGTTTTAAAGATACTTCTCTAGTTCATAATATAAACTTCAAATAACTCAATCACACAATTCAAAAAATTAGCAAAAAAATAATAAATATGTAAAAAAATATAATTTATTTTGCTAAAATGCCCTTATTTATGGAGAGTTAAGTGAGAGAGAAAATAAGTAAAAAAGAAATATGAGAAAAACATATAATTAATTAAGAACAAAAATAAAAATTGTATTAAATGATTAGACAAATGCAAATTGTAGCTTATAAAAAGTATTAAAAAAAAAACCAAAAATTCTTTGGTGATTTGATACTTATATTTCAAATCAGGACAAACTTCAATACATTTGATCTTCTCCTATGCATAAAATTCGATCTAAAAATAAATTATGTCCTTATTGTTAATAAACATTGGTGAGATTGGTAAGAATTTAGTCATAATATCATGAGTTTACAATCCACTGTTTTTGAGGTCATGTTAAGTAAGGTTAAAGCATCTTTACAAATACTCCACATGTCAAAACATGCTCTAATCCTATGAGCCTTCAAAATCTGACCCATTCAAATCTTTTATTATAAAAATTTATATTACTTCTAATATGAAATCTAAATTCTTTTTTTTTTTTTTAACCAACCTAATATCTAAAGTTATAACGGATATTTCTACTATAAAGGTGTTTTTTAATCAAAATTTAAATTTTTGAGATAATAACAAAAAAAGAAGCTAGAATTTTGTAAATATCAAATAAAGAATATCAACAAAAATTAATTGTCATTTGTAAATTCAGACTTGTCAATATTAAATAAAGTTATATTAAAAAACTTAATTTGAAATTTATAATTTTTAACTTCTTTTTCTGTCATTCTCCCTGAATTTTTTTGTAATGTTTAAAAAAAAATTAAATTATAACTTCAAGAAAATAAATAATAATTTTTTTTTAAAAAAAAAGAGGAATACCTTCTTTATAAAACCATTAAATTGAATCAACTGAAATTCAAAGAGCACTTCCACCAGAACAAAAACGAAAAGACGAGCTGGAAAAAAAATTCTAACGCTGCGTATAACATTACCGCTTTGAATTTTGTTCAATTATTAATAGGGGCTAAGATTCAATTTTATCTCAAGTTGTATTTGTTGAAAAGTGGTGAGTATTCAAAATTTGTTTTTAAATTCAATATCATTCTAAAAATTTTCCTGTCAAATTTTATATTAACTAATTTATTCTGAGACTCGCTGAATTAAAAAAAAAGAATTATAATTAAGTCTAAAAAAATAATTATTAAAATTCTAATAAACAAATTATAATAAGTTTCATAGTAAAAAAATGATAACTTTTAAAACTTATTTTATAATTATTTTTTTAATCTGGATAAATTAAAAAATAAAATAAAATAGGCTAGTGTTTTTAATATAAGATCTATTTAACTAATTTGATTAAATTAAAAAATTAGATAAGTTAGTTAATTATAAGAAATATAACATATTTTTCCTAAAACATCGTAATTATCTTTCTTAATATCTTTCTTCCTCCACTTACTTTATTTTAATTAAAGAAATATCCATAAAAATAATTTTAAAAAATTAATAAATATAAAAATTAGATCCAATCAAAATTGGCTTAACAATTAGCGGGCGAGCAACTATATAGCCAAATCACTCATATTTCAGGAGTGTTTGAGTAACCCGAAAATCATTTTTCAAAATCACTTTTCAGCAAATCAAAGAGGTGTTTGGATAGAAACTAAACTATAATTTCAGAAGTGTTTTTACAGTTTACGAAACAAATATATAGAGGAGTTTATCTCGTTTTGCATAAAAGTGCTTCTGAAACCATGATTTGAAGGTCGTCAAACAACCCCTAAGACAGACTAAAAATATTTTTAAAACTATAGTTTTGTTTTTATCCGATCACGTTTTTCATTTTGAAAAAGGGTCCCTCCCCCATCTCCATCACTCAACCTCCATTGTTAGAGCTAGCTTGCTTGCTGAACCTGTTCCATAAACAAATATGCAAACAACAAAATCCACTCAAAATCTGAAGCATTAAATTTAAATCAATACATGCAGGAGTAAGGAAAAAAACAAGAAGACTTTGATGCAGATTTTCATGTCTGAGATGGATGAAGGAACAGAGAGGAAGAATGTCGATGAAGAAGACGATCGCGACCTGCGAACGGTGACAAAGACGGCGATCGGTGGCACCACAATGGCATCGGCATTGTTCTCCAACACAAACACATACTTCACCCACCACCATGCCTTCCACCACGATCAGAATCAGCCAACTTGGCTGCGACATCGTCGATCTCGTTCCTCCACATGCTCGACTGCATAGAGTAATCAATATTGTTTGAATGGCCAAAGTAGAAGTCGTCGCGGTGTTTTGCAGTTAACAGTACTCGAGAATATCTGAATTCTTTAACAACTTGAACCCACTAAGCGGCATTGAACTTGGA
Organism: Neltuma alba; assembly: GCF_004799145.2. Classification (NCBI taxonomy): domain Eukaryota; kingdom Viridiplantae; phylum Streptophyta; class Magnoliopsida; order Fabales; family Fabaceae; genus Neltuma; species Neltuma alba. The sequence goes on along the minus strand of NW_021636735.1, from coordinate 78,231 downwards.
TGGGCTGAAGAGGGAAGGGTCGCCACGGCCGGTACCCATTCCGAGTCACTGAAGGTGTTCATTCCAGTGTGGAGAAAGAGGGCTATTTCATCGAGCTGCCATTAAAGCTGGAAAGCATTGTGGATGGGCAAAATGGGAAGAGAATGAGTGGACTTGCAATCCGACCTTGAAGAAGATGAAGGGATGAAACAGATAGCAAGATGAGTATTATGGCGTGGATTATTGACAATTTGAAAGTGGGGTAAAATGTCTCCATCTTCTTCATTGTTGAAGAGAAATGGGGCTCGGAAGTGGGGGCCGTGGGCATGGGTTTTTTCTGAGAAGAGGAAGAAGTGGGGCTGAGTAGAACAAGCAACAGACGATGAGGGAGGGGCCAGGAATCAAAGGCGGTTAGGTTGTAGCCGAAACGCTTGGATCAACTAGCTAGAGTTGTTTTAGTTTAACAGGCAGCTTCGAGTTGGAGTTGGGAACAAAACAACCCACGGAGCAGACTCGCCCACCCCCTGAGGTGACTAACGTAGGTCAAACCGGATTAGTCTAGATGTGGTAGGACTCCGGTTGAGCAGGGCAAGCAAAAACATAATGCCATGATCAATATTTACTTCCTTTTCTTCTGACTTGCAGGTTTGGCTCAAAAGGAATATGACCCAGAGTTTAGGGACCCCACGGTTTATGAAATGGCCATGGGTCAAAGTCTTTTGTCTCATATGCTGGCTTCTTTGGAAAAACCGGTGTAGTAATGTTATGGAGGGGCGACGGTTGAACGCGGAAGAAATTTGCCACAAAGCCATGTTTCAACTCATGGAAGACAATGCGATGGGGAAATACAAACATCAAATTTTCAACTTTAGCGACCGAGAGGAAACTGTCTGGAAAGCACCGCCTCAAGGTTATTTAAGGCTGGACACTGATGCATCAGTTAATCATGAACAGAAAGCAACAGGTGGAGGCATAATTCGAGACTCATATGGACAGTGGATACTTGGGTACCAATGCAAACTGGGATATGCACAAAGCACAACTGCAGAACTTCACACGCTAAGGCAAGGGCTTCAGTGCTGTCAGCAGTACGGACTAAAGAACGTAATAGCATATACAGATTCTATGGAGGCTTACAATCTAATCATGAGAGATGGAGGCCAAAATCACCCCCTAAGGGAAGAAATCAATGCAGCTCGTAACATGATCTTCTCAGAATGGGTTCTACAACTCAAATATGCACCCAGAGACACAATCAGATGTGCAGACCGTCTAGCAAAAACCGCGCATGACATGGCGGGCAACTTCACGATTTGGACTACCCCCACCCCAAATGTTTGGACCTCCTTGAGGAGGAGGGTTCTATGACTAACTAGTAGATGTTCTCTTTCCAAGCTCACGCTTGGCCCCCTTTTGTAAAAAAAAAAAAAAATTACTTCCTTTTACTTAGGGCCGAAATCAGTGTTTACTTAATTTTTTAGTACTATTACCTCTAGTCCTAATTATAAAAACTAGTTAACTAATTTAAAAAGATTAAAAAAAAATTAAATTAATTATTTGTAATAAATATGTGTTGTTTTTTTTCTAAAATATTCTTGCTCATCAAGTATATTAGTTAGAACTATAATTGTTAGAAAGACTATCTTAAAAAAATATATATAAATATTATAGACAAAGTGAATTAGAATCTTATATTTAGAATCAAAGTAAAAATCAAATTAGATCTTATATTAAAAACAAAAAATAATATACATTTTTAATGCCCCCGACTTTCCAACAGGCGACAAAAATCTAGTTTTAGGTAGGATACGGCCCTAAGTTCGATTGTCATATACAGTTGTGTTGTAATGTAGGTAAAATAGATAAGAAGTTGATGTATTTCACTCTGTATTTTATAATAATGAACAACAAATTATTTAATAATGATAGACTACTTACTTTCATTTATCTTAATTTAATTTCAAGATAAATACAGAAAGATTGGGCAGACATTAACTTTAAAAAATTATTTCTATCTCTAATTTAGGAATTAGTTATACCATATTAATATATTTTATCTCTCATATTTATTATTTTTCCAAATAACTAATCTAATTTATGAACTAATATACAATCTAATATTATATAAGAGTATCTTTAAAAAAAATCTAATCATATTTATTATAATTAACTAATTTATTTAGCTTTCTTAATTTATTTAAATTAGTTAAATAATTGGATCGGAGGAAGTACTAATTATTGGCTAGATACAATCAGCTACTGTTTAGCTTTACACAATTCTAGCATGACATTAACTTAGATATAAACATAGCTTTGGCTTCTCCCAAAATAATATAGCTTGGGCAAAATTGAGAAAAGACAAATTTCTCTACTGGCAATTGCAAAGAAATGCTGCATCACATCCTTGTAAGGATGCGTCAATCAACAAATATTCCTGCCTGTAAGTCCAAACACAGCCAAATTAAGTCCAGTCCGATGGAAAATCCTCAAAAGTCAAAATTACGGTCAGTAGGTTGCGTTCTTACATCTTTCACGACGAATCTCTCCAAAGAATTCAATCTCGGCAACAACCATTCCAATGCATAGCACGAGCAGTTTTCGTGATTGCTCACAACACGATAATCATCTAAAAAGCAACAAGCATATGCTGAATTGATGAGTAATGATTAAAGCAGGTGCACACTATTATTAACTAGTAGGAATTGACACCAACCCGAAGCACGAAGGAGCATTCGGTGTGTAACAAAGGCCTGCAATTAAGTGGAGGCACATCACTCCAGATTCAAGATAGCCCTCAATTATATATTCCCAAACCGAGCTGTGTCCAGGAAATTAAAACAGCATCTGGAGCCATTATGGATTATGACACCCAGCTCATTATTTTAGGACAATTCACTTTCTAAAGTTAGCTCAACAACGCTTGTCAAGGGATAAAAGTTTCCGTCTCTAAACAGTCAGACTATTGCTTCTGAAAACGAGGACCCGTACAACTCCACTTTCTATTTTCTTTTCCTCATTTCTGTCCCTGCATCTCCAATCATTTCTCCTCTTTCTATAGTTAATAACAATCATTTTAATTTTATCTTCATTTTTTTACTCATAAACACACACATGCACGCACAATTGTCAATAACCTTACACAGCTTTACCTGCCAGACAGAAGGCATATACTCACGATACTGAATGGGTTGATCATTTCTTGTCACACTCCTGCAAACTCTTTCAGCTTGCCGATTATCTTTTATGAAGTTCCTGCCATGCAATATTGATGTACAAACATACATGAATGAAAGATAAAGATACTGGAATTTAGATTTTTTTTAATTAAAAAAATGCCTTATAGAGGATATGCTTGATGAATTATGAAAAGATGAAGCGGCATAGTCCAAGGTTTGCAAAGGCAAGGAACCCAATAAATCATTATCACAGCGCGAAGGATTACCAGGTTGGAAAAAAAATATATTGAAATTACAATTAATGGGTTCACTGCGACTCGGGAGGGAAGCCTGTTAATTAAATACTAGTAGTATTATGAAGTTGGTTAACCTTAAAATTCAAATTATTACTTCGGTTTTTTAATTTCTTTATTTTCCCACACTTTCTGAAGACAACCGAACCCATGGGAGAAGAGGGTGTCTGTTACTCTCGTCTGTGTGAATATATACTCTCCCATGCCAAAAAGGAACCCCCCCCCCCCCCACCCCTCCTCCTCCTCCTCCTCCTCCTCCTCCTCCTTCTCTCTCTCTCTCACACGCACTCTCTTGTGAGTGCCTTCTGCTGTGAGTATCCAAATTAGGTTCAAACTTGTAACTCAACACAACCATGTGGCTTGTGATCTTTAATCTGGAAAAGCGGATGAGTATTCACAAACCCATATTATAATATATCAACCTTGCACCTAAATCAAAAGATATCCTTCCATTCTTACAATCTGCGTGAAATATGAAAACTCTGCTTCAATCTTATATCGCATATTAAATGATGCATGACTTGAAATTGCCAAAACTGTTGAAGGACTCACCACTTCGCCAAATTTGAAGCAGAGGAAAGTCTATCCATAAAAATGGCCGACTTTGTAGCTATAATAAGCATGGGATGCATCTGAATAACTATTTTTATCTCACGAACTACTGCTTCTGACAAAGTCTGAGGAGAAAGGTTTTTCCTGATCAATTTTTAAATCCGCAAGTTAAACCCAGCATATATCTCAGGATGCACCATATGATAAGATGATGACAAACGTAGGGATGGATGACTCCTTAAAATCAGTAATTCAGCACATTTCCAGCTGACAACTAATTACAAATTTTGCCACTATATTAAAGACTCTACCTTCACAGACAAGGACCACTTCATTACATGAGCAACCTTTAACTATAGTAGCTTTAGGATATAACAAGCCGAGAGCCCACAGTATACATTGGTTTCAATAAACTGGGAAATTGATAATGGATCAGGATACCTGATACTCGTAAGACATCCTAATAAAAAGGGGTTTATATCATTAGATAATCAATTATAACATCCAAACTGATAGAAGCTATCAAATGAAACTCTGGTCTCTGTCTTTTCTATTGCTTCCTTCTGAAGTATATGATTTTCACTTAAAGGTAAACAAAACAGGGAAATTGACCTTCTAAGTTCGTACTGATCTCCACATCCTGGGACAAAGAAGGCATGCCATCTAACGGAAAATATAAAGTACCAATATATGTACCAGTTACCTGCTACTATCTCTTCGAGGCAAGAATGTCGTGGCACGATCTACCCAGTGAAAAGCTCCAATACTGTTCAACAGAGCTTGCCAAGACAAAGTTTGCTTGTCAAATATGTGGGGAAATGACTAACAGTGCCAAGTGTTATCTTACCAAACAATGCAACATCAAAGTAACAATACCAGCAAGAGAAATAGAAGGCATCTATTGATGAGAAAATGGTAATAAATCATTTAAGATGGTTTGATTATGTATAGAGAAGGTCGACGGAGGCACTGATAAGGAGTGAGCAGATAGTCTTTAGCTCTATAAAGAGAGGTAGAGAGGCAGAAAGAGACTGAGAAAGACACTCAAGAATGCTATCAATTGAGATCTACTGGTAAATGGTATGTCAGAAAAAGTTGGCTATGAAACAAAGCTAAATGGTGTAATTTCATCCATGTAAACAACAAGATCCAACTTGCCATCCTTACTTGGCCCTAACCAAGCAGCTCCTTAGTTTCCGCTCTGAGAAGCCACACCAAATTTTTGCCAAAAAAAAAAAAAAAACTGCATAAAGCCTTTAGTTCATTTTTAGGCATGCAATGATTTAGCACTTAGCGCAAAGCATGGTCTGAGTAGAACCCTGTTTTTGTGAAAACGTATGAAAACGACCCTAGAAGAAAGATGCCATCAACTCAAAACCAGTGGCTTTGATGCCATGTTATAGCGCCAGCGAGAAAGAGAGAAAAATTCTAATGTGATCACGGGTTACTTCGTCAAGTTCCTGATGTGCCCACTGTATTTATACTCATACAGCCAAGTACAAGAATAGGACAACTAGCATAAGTCCAGCCCACTAATAGTTGAAACATATACGTTCCTTGACCTAGATATCATGCTGTTCAAATCATAAGAATATCAAGATTTGATCATATTCTCATAGGGAAGGGAAGAGTTACTGTAGGTTTAGACATATGACCAGAAATTAAATCATGAGTTAGGGATTCTCTTGAGTTCTGCTTCCATTATTGTGAAGCATGTGTTTTTCATGATTTATTGATTCCATTTAAACCTTCCAATGTGGACTTTTAGCCAGTCTGGTGATTAAATGATATATCATGGTTAGTCAGCCAGCCAGCATTACATCATGGCTACTTTAAAGCATGAACAAACCAGAAAAATGACATTCAAGATAACAGTAAGCATTGTATTGCTCAAAATCCTACAAAATGATGGGGATAATTGTTCTCAACTACCCAAGGCAGCAACTTCACTTCTCAATCCCACCTACCAGAAAGCACCCGTAGACAATTTTTTTTTTTTTTCACCAGAAAAGTGTTAAAAGAAACCAACCTGTCAATCATAAGCATGAGTGAACTAACCCCATGAGCTTCTTCCTCCTTTTGTAAGCGATAATGTAAAGTCTGTCGCACAATGAAATACATATATATATAAACAAGGTATACGGTAAAACTAAAAAGTGACGCTCTATAAATATTAACAATTGTAACAAGGAAGAATTTTGACAATACAGTTTTGAAGTACACAAAAAAAACAAGTTTAAATTAGAACAAGATTTCATGGTGAATGATATTTTAAATGGTCGATTGTAGATCAAATCTGATGGCACTGTGAGATCATGTAATTGCCCTCACTTATTAAGATAAGGCTTTTTCTTTCTTTCTTCTTTCTTCTTTTAAGAATTAAGTTGAAAAGTGACTCCTCACCTTGAGAGTTTGAAGGAATTCAAAACTATTGTAGCAGTGGATATAGAGGAAACGGCTCATACACAAATCATGTAATGACTTATTGTGATCTCCATCAACTGCCCCTGTTCCACCAGAGAGGATATATCAGCAATCTTTTAATTGATTGTTTTTATAGAAATGAGGAGCTGCAACTTGCAATGCACTGCACAGCAAACGATCTTGAGAGTATATTACTCCCTCCGGGCCCCAGTCCTTATTAAAAACTTCAAATAACCAATTCACAAATAACGAGTAATTAGTTAAAATTAGTTAAAAATAATAAATACGTTAGAAATAGACTTTTGTTCCAAATATGCCCTTATAATAAATGAAAAAAAGAATAAAAGAGAATGTGCAGAAAAATATGATAAGAAAGAAATAAGTAAGGTTAGTATTGGAAAAAAAATACATTAAATGTCAAGACAAGCCCTAAATTGAGCCTTATAAAACAAACCACACTCCTTCTCAAATTTGAAGCTTATAAATAGGACCGGAAGGAGTATTATATATATTTTTTTTTTTTGCCTCAGATAAAATATATAATTTTACATATTTGAAGTTCACTTTCAAGGAATAAAATTAGATAAATTGGTGAATACCTGTTCACACACCCTGATACAAAGCAACAGTCAAAAGTGAGATAATGCATTGGGGATAACAGCGGCTGGAGAGCCTAACAGGGTAATCTATTATCCACACAGATATGTGCCAACAGAAGCAAGCGCTATAACTCACCCTCAAATTCCATAATCCGATAATTCAGCATTTCCGAAAGACGCATGATATCAAAACGACAGTCTAGGTCAACGAAAACAACCAAGCGATCCAACCCGCCATATTCTACGTCATTCCACCTTTTAGGAAGAATGCAATTGATAGCAGTCTGGATGTAAACAATACGAAAATCAAAACATATGATAGATGATATCATTATAAACTTCTTGCTCCCAATTACCATGACCATCCAATCCCACAAGAAATGCGCTTGCAAGTAGAAATGTATTTGAAGTTGTAATAAATTTAGAGTGACTAAAAGGATAAGCAGAATAAAACATGCAAATAGAAACCTGAGTGAGAATGTGGGTTTTGGCAGAAGGTGAGGGACCAATGAGCTCAACGACATTGCCGACGCGAAGAGGAACCCTGTGAAGTGGGGGAGGAAGCAGAAAAGGTCGGGCCATGGAAACCCTAGCAAGCATCTGATTGGCGTTTTCATCTCCGTCAATCCATCTCTCCATTGGGATCCGGACATCAATTCTGGAATCTGATAAGGAAATTTGACATGAAATATGAAGAGATGTTTCAAGTGGCTTATATTAGTCTTCCTATCAATTGTAAATACCTCGAACGAAATGGAGACACGGATCAACTGACTCAAGATAGGGCCTCTGTGGAAGTACAGAATTCTTCCGCACACTGTGCGGGAAATGTTCCGTCAATGAACGGGTCAGACTATAAGGGCCGTTTGGTTCAAGGAAAATTTGGGCTTGAAAACGGAAAATCCAAATTTTTTTTTATTGGAGGTGCTAATTTAGTTTAAGGAAGAGGTGAGAATGAAACGGAAGGCGCAACCTGATTTTTATTTAAATAGCTGAAAATATGTTCTTAATTAAAATGGTGGGTACAAATTTTTGTCGCCCGTGCTAAAGCTCATTTTACTCATTTGCCTCTAAATCATAAATAAAAAACGAGACTGGAGATTGACACAGACGATATCATCGTTTGTGGAGAAGGCTCAAAAGAACGAATACTGTTGTGCAAGTATTGAGAGCAGAAGCAAGCTTCGTTGACAGGTTTGTGGTCATCCTCTGCTCGTATTCTCTTCGTCATTTGCAATCTTCTTCTTCTCTTCTTGTTTTGTTTGTTACCGTTGCTGTGTCAGAGTTAATAGAAGGAATGGAAACATTTGGACGAATTTAAACTTAGGTTTTGTGTATGAATTGATAAACATGTGTTGAAGATGAGAAGTAATAAACATTTTGTAAGCGATAGACCAAGAGTACGAAGATATATGTCTGGAAATCATGGTTGCTTGTTTAGTCATCGTTGTGGCTGTGAGGAAGCCATTAATTACAATGTTTGTTAGCCATTAATTACAATGCTTGTTTAGTCATGGTTGCTTGTGTGTGCCTGAAGCATAACTTATATGTTATTTAGTTGGTTTGGGTTTGATCCATTTGTGTCTGATTTCAATTTGTAAATTTTCTCTGTTCATACGTGAAAAAACGAAGCAAAACAGAGTTGGTGTTGTGGCTAGGTGAATTTGAATTTTGTATGCAAAGTTAGAAAACCAGAGTGAACCAATCAAGCCGAAGTGAACCAGTAAAAGTAAGTGATGAATCGGTTTAAATGATTATGTTGTTATTAATTTTATTTTTTCTCATTCAGCTAGTAATATCTCAATCATTGTATATTTGAATAAATTTTATTAATAATTTTAGTATTAATGATTATTAATTTTAGGTATTGAATAATCATAAAGATGAACTTCTTAATTTTGTTTTACTTTGTTATTGTTACAAATAAAATATTGTTGTATTTCCTTGTATGCCAAAATAATTACACTCAAGGAACAAAAAATGTAACCATAGAAATTACAAAAGCTGTTTTGTAATTATTTTATTATAATTATTATAGTATCTATCGATAAAGTATTTTATCTATTTTTTTTTTAAAAAAAATCCATTCACATGTTATAACGTGACTATTTTGTGTAAATTAAAATAAAAAAATAAAATATAAATACAAATAAATAGATGAGTAAGTAAATAAATAAGCACACTAATTTATTTTATCTTAATATTTTATATCTTTGTAAATGGCAGAACATTATATATATAAAAAAAGTTTCTTTATAAATAATTAGTTTAATATATATAAACACTTAAAATTTTATTATATGTATGGAGCATATTTAAGGCTAGAGGTAGCTTTAAATTGGTCTTAATATAAATTTAGTGATTTCAAGTCACAAAGTAATGTTTTCGTGTATGTGTGATTTTTGTAAAGTCTGATTTCTAACTGCTTAGATTTACTGTTTTGACCGCATATGAATTAAAGGAGGACAGACAACTTGTGGGTTTTTTTTTTTACATGTATGCGAATTGTTTGTATGATTGATTATACAAGTATTAGCATATAAAATTCTATTTGGTTCACAACTTATTGAGACTACATACGGTGAAAAAAAATGGATATGAATGTGTTGTTTATCATTGTTATTTGAATCATGTTGAGCATGTTCTATATGCGTATACCTATGTGAAAAAAAAAATCATGAGTAGTTTATTTCTTTCAAGCATGTTTGTAATTCATTTTAATGATTCATATGATACTCTAAATTCTTTTGAGCATGCTAGTACTAGTATTGCTGCATATGCATGACTTGAATCAGTGAGTGGGATGAGGAGATTTTGATACTAGTTTATATGATATGTTATAATCATGTGGTTTGCCTTCACTATGCACATAATAGTTGGCCTTTTTAGAGTCTCATTTCTTAATACTTACCTGGTCAAGTTTGTAAAAGGTGAATATGGGACTATGACACTTCCTAATTAGTTTGTTAAGGAGGGGAGTCATAGTTTGGGCTTGAATTTTGTACCTTTAGCTGAGTACATCTTAAGTGGTGAGAGGTTCTTTAGAGCCATTAACACTAGGAAATGGTCCCAGAAACGAGTACTGTTGCAGAATCATCCATGGAGGTCAAATATTACAGGAATTTGGGTTTCAACCAAACAAAATTAAATTTATAGTATTAGAAAATCAATGCTATAATTATGGAGAGGTTTGAAAGCAATAGTGAGCCATTTGCATGTGGGAAGAATGGTCGTTAAGGAGATGAACTTATGGAACGAGTGAAGAAAAGAAGAGAGCCTAGTCTAATATGGCGGAAGGAGAGAGAAAGTAGAGATGTTTCATATTTTGTACGAGATTTAAAGAAGCATCATAGCTTAAGTTTTTTGGCACTTCTAGTACTAGGAAAACGGGCTGGCCCGGTCTTACAAGGCCGGCCCGACACGGGCCCAAGCTTAAATGGGCTAACCCGTTTAAGTCCGAGTTCCAAAAATAAACTATTTTTGCAAGCCCGGCCCATGAGATGAGGACTCAGGCTGGCCCACAAGCTTTTTGCCCGTTTAACTAAAATGTAATTTTTTTTTCATTTTTTTTGCATATTTTATCTAAATAATAAAAATGACACAATAAAATTACTAATAAAAGGTATAAATATAAATAAAAATAAGTTATAAACATAAACATCACCATGTCTAAACATCTATCACAGTGTAATAGAGTCTATTAAATAAACAAACTAAATAGAAGACAAACATAAAACAACTAAATAAACACTAAGTTCAGTAAATAATTACAATGTGGATGATCTAGTTTAATTATAAATAATTAACAAAAAATTTAGTATGCATAAAGAATAATCATTTGTCCTACCGACAAAAAAGAAGAATGATATAAATCTTTATTTTAATTCAAATGATTCTTTAATCAATTCTATTTCAAGTATAGAAAATATGGGAGAATGCCAAATAAAGATTGTAAAATTACACATACAGTATTTTAACAGGTTTTGACAACTTATAAATAACAATACATTTTTGTGAATAACCTAGTTTTAAATTTTGGTTATTTTTCCAACAACTATGGTGATTTTTTTTTTGTGAATGCTATCAGTGTGAGCTGTTGGGTTAAGTAAAACTAAGAGTATGTTATGTATAAAATGTTAGGGTTTTCTTTTTAAGTTAAGAAAAAAATATAAAATTTTTTTTTAAAATGTTGGCAAGCCTAAACGGGCCAGCCTGCAGCCCTACAAGGCTGGCCCGTTTATTTTTCGCCTATACAAAACTAGTCCTTTTAAGCCTGACTTCTCTTTCAAGGTTGCAAAATACAAGCTTAGCCTTCAATGCGACCTTGCTTAAGTGTGAACGTGTGTCTAATTCCCCTTGCAAAAAATCCATTGACAAGGACTTTTCTAATTGGGTCGAGACCATGTACTTGATTGACGTTGACTTCGTGGGACCAACTTTTACATGGAAGAGAGGAAGTACGGAGGTGAGGTTGGACAAGTTGCTTATGAATGACCAATGGGCTTGCATGTACCCAAATGCAGTGGTCTATCACCTTCTATTCTACAAATTTGACCATAGACCCATGCTCTTGAATTTAGACACGTTAACCAACAAAGAATAGCCATCACGTCCTTTTTGCTTTATTGGGACATATGTGCTGCATGAGGAATTTCAGGAGTTCGTTTGAAGTAAGCTGCATAATGAAGTTAACTGGTTTGAAAATATTAATCAATTTATGGCTACATGTGCTTAGTGGAAAAGACGACGTTTGATCATACTGAAGCTAGGAAGAGGAAACTCCTGTGTAGGTTTGATGGTGTGAATAATGCTATTGCTCGAGGTGGATATCAGAAACATCTTGAAGACCTTCACTATTCCCTTTGGAAAGAACTTGAGAGTGTGTTAACTCAAGAAGCACTTTTATGGGCCCAGAAAGCAAGGTTGGAGTGGTCCGTACTTGGGAATCATAATACAAGGCATTTCCATACTTGTGCTAACCGTAGAAGTAAGACGAATAGCATTGTTTGTCTCTGAAATGATCTAGATGAATGAGAGTATGATAGTGAGAAGATAAAAAGGTCAAGGAATACTTTTTGAGCTTGTTCTTAGAAGATGCTCATAATAGGCCTACTTTGGAGTGCGCTCTCTCATTCCTAAGGTTGGAAGAAAATCTAATCTGTCAGTATGGAAGACAAATAAGTGATGATGAGATTAAAGAAGAAATATTCAGTATAGGACCCCTAAAAGCCATGGCCCTGATGGGTTCAATGCTCTTTTCTATCAGAACCAATGGGACACAGTATGTCTTTCTGTCATTAATTTTGTTAAGTAAGTTTTTGATAACCCGTAGGATATTAGGGGAGTGAATGAGAGCCTAATTGTTCTTATCCCTAAGAAAGACTTTCTTGAAATGCTTCAGGATCTAAGACCTATAAGCCTCTGCAATGTGATGTATAAGGTGGTAACAAAGATTATTGTCAACAGGCTAAAATTCTTTCTTCCCATGATCATTTCTCCCAACCAGTATAGCTTTGTTCCTGGCCGGCATAGTAGTGATAATATTATTGTAGCCTAGGAAGTCATTCATTCTATAAGAACAATGAGAGGCAAAAAGGGATAGATGGCGATTAAGATCGATCTTGAAAAAGCTTACGACTGTGTTAACTGGAATTTCTGCTTGGGTGCCTTGTTGAGATCTAACCCCTAAGTAATATTACTGAGATTATCTCCTTTTATGTCTCTACAGCAAAGCTTCAACTGTGGTGGAATGAAGAAAAGGCAAACAGTTTTCATTCATATAGAGGGGTGAGATAAGGTGATCTTATGTCCCCGTATTTTTTTGTTATATGCATGAAAAAAACTTGCTCACCTAATTCAAGTAGCTGCGAATGATGGATCTTAGAACCAATTAGATTGACGGTGAAGAGACCTCCTATAACCCACCTGTTTTTCGCCGACGACATCATCTTTTTTACTGAAGCCTCTCTTAGTCAATCTGATGTGATACGCAAGTATCTTGATAATTTTTGTGCCTCCTCGATGTTAAAGGCCAGTATCATGAAAATTAGAATGTTTTCTTTAGTAATGTTAACCATAACAGGAGCAATGAGATTAGCTCAGACCTTGGGCTTCTTCATGATAGGGGACTTGGGAAAATATCTTGGTTTCCTTTGCACCATAAACGTGTTTCAGTAGATACTTATCATGAGATTCTAGATAAAGTTAAAGCTAGAATTTCTTCATGGAAGGCTAGTTCTATCTCTTTAGCAGGTCGGGCTACATTAATTTCCTCTGTGACCTATGTTATTCTTGGATATGCAATGCAAATGGCATCCCTCCCACTTAATATTTGTGAGAACCTAGATAAATGCCAGAGAAGTTTTTTGTAGGGCAAGAGTGAAGAGCACCGAAAGATCCCTCTTATTGCTTGGGATGCTGTGTGCAAGTTGAAGGTTAAAGGTGGTCTTGGACTGCAACATGCTAAGAACCAAAGCAAATCATTTATGATGAAGCTAGGATGGAAAACTCATCATGAAGCAGGATGCTTTTTGGGTAAAGGTAGTCCGTGATAAGTACAAATGTGGTACTGACCTTGTGCCAAAAATTGAAAGCACAAGATTTAGATCTAACGTGTGGTTAGGAATCAAAAAAGCCTGGGACGATGTGGAGAAGGGGGTTGAAATAATGACAAGTGGTGTGGCCTAATGGAAATGGCACAAGAGCGACCTTTTTGCTATTAGTTCAGTGTATGATTCCCTGCAAAAGGCAGAGGACAATTTTGAAAACCTATAGGGCAAGATTTGGAAGTTGCGAATTCCTAAAAGATGTAAGTATGTTCTTGTGGTTAGTTGGAAACAGACATCTTCTCATGAATGCTTCTCATCAAAAAAGGGAGCTCATCTCCGAGGAATCCTGTCCCGTGTGTGATGCGGAAGTTGAGGATTCCATTCATGTGCTCTGTAACTGCCCATAGATCAAGGAGTTGTGGCTATCGTTGGTCTACCCAATGGCCTGGAGACGCTTTATGAGCATGGATTTTGGGAAATGGTTCTGGTGGAATCTCATGACAAACAAAAGTAAGGATAGTGAGCAGTGGAGGCAAATGTTCGCAATTGTGTGCTGGTGGGTTTGAAGGAAACAGAATATGTGGGTCTTTGAACATAAGAACCTGTCGAATAGCTTGATCAGTATAAGCTCTCAATCAATGCTTTAGGTGATGCATGAAGCACATGAGAGGTTCTGCAGGGGGCGGCCTCACAACTCTCCTCATATGGCTTCTTCCAAATGGAAACCACCTAACTCGGGATGGCTTAAATTTAACATTGATGGTGCTTACTCCCATGTTACGAATATTGGAGCTTATGGAGGGATCCTTAGGAATGAACATGGAGACTTTGTTTGGGGATTTATGTTAGACTTTGTTTGGGGATTTATGTTTAATTTCATTGGGGGTGATAACCTCACAGCTGAGCTTTGGGGGTGTGTGCTTGGTCTTAAAATTGCTTGGGACCTTGGGATTAGAAAGCTTATTCTCGAATCTGATTCCTTGGAAGCAGTGGGGCTCATCCAAGAGGGAGCCAGTGAAACTCATGCTGATTTCAATCTTGTTTTTGAGGCACGGCGATGGATGAGCTATAATTGGGAGGTTGTTTTCAAACCTATTACATGGTGGGTTAATAGTGCTGCGGATCTCTTGGCTAAGGAAGGTTTGGCTATTCTACCTGGCTACCACCCGGTGTGCAATGCTCCTCCAACACTTTCTTAGGTAGTGCAGATGGAGAAGGGTTAATTTGTTTTGGTTTGCTTCTTGTATAAAAAAAAAAAATAATACAAGACTTTAAATTCACTCTGTCTCTCATATTTTTTTTTTTCAAAGTAGTTCTTATAATAGTTGCACATATGAAAGATTCTATCACATGGTGGTTCCAGTTAATACACATGATTAGTAAAAATATTTTAGAGAAAAATACCTATTTATTATAAATAAGTAACTTAACAAACTTTTTTAATTTATTTAAATTAGTAATTCGCTCTTATATTAAAAATTGGGAGTAATATTATGCAAAAAGTATAACATCTAATTCATTTGAATATTCTTATACAGAGACGTTACTTTATATTGAACTCTTGCAAATTCTTGCACGACAACAGTATTCTATGTGCAACGTTGTTCAGCAAATTACATAACACGCAATATCCATCATGCCATTATTAATAATATAAAAAAATTAAAGTGGCATAACCAAAATCATTTAACTTGCCTTTGAAAACCCTCAGTATGCAAACTAACCAACTTGCATAGTAACATATGCAACTGGTCTCGATCAAGAGTCTTTGTGAATATGTATGCTATTTGGGCTCTCACGCGAATCTTCAGTGGTTGAGAGAAGATATAAAGATGGCGGGACCAACGGGGATTGGTCCAAATGGTAAGCGGTTGGTACCGTTTAAGCAAGGTCTCGAGTTCGAGCCTAACGTATGCAGAAATCCCCGTTGAGAGACTCATCCGCCACAGTTAGGTGCGCGACGAGAGTCGGATCCAGATGTAGTCAAAGCAAAGCTCCGGTGAACTGGTGGGCAACCAAAAAAAAAAAAGATGGCGGTACTGTCCAACAAATGAATATTGCACGCACGCACGCACGCAAACACAAAAAAAACACGTATGTGAGTTTGTTAAAATAAAATTGGAGGAATATTTATAATCTTTTTGTTTTTAGTATAGGATCTAATTAAAAAATTGATATTAGTCCTATATGTAATACCTATTTTATATATTTAGTAATTTTTTCCTAAATTATTTATATTGATATTACTCAACAATAATTAAATAGAAAAGGAAGAGAGGGAACTAAGAAAAACGTTTAGATGTTTTAGAAGAAAAAAAAAACATATCATATTAACCAATTTAACTAATATATTTAATCTATTCAAACTAATTAATTAAATCTTACATTAAACACTAAAAGAGTATTAATGAGGCAATGAAGGACACAACATGGCAGCGTCAAAATGTGGCTAAATATGGCTAATAACGACTCTGGATATTACTTAGATGTGCTCTTTCGGTTTTTTAGTTTTTACTTTTCTAGTGTATCAAAAAAAAATATCCAAGGATCTATATATAACTGTGAGTAGTTGAATATTTTGTTTTTGGCCGGATGAATATTGAAAGAATATAATAGAACGGGGTGATGGAGTCATGTGAGCATAAGGATTGCGTGCCTGGTGCTTTCCTAATAAATGTACTCAACCAGAAATCAATCATGTTTACCCTATCTCAAACATCTGAAGTACTGCTGGTGTGTCATGATAGTGATGTAATATAACAGTGCGAGTTGTTCATTTAAAAAAATTAATTCCTAGATGAGCTCTATGACTAAGCTGAACTAAAATTAAATATATAAAAATGAATTGCACAAGATCATATAAAACACTATCTCCCGAGTTATACAAATCTGTAGTTAGATAGGCTAAAATTCCACAGAATTTGATCAAGCGATCTGGAAATTGTTGTGTTTCCATCTGCTCTAAGTTGAAGTCCTGCTGAGCTAGCTACTTCAGAGCAGAGGCTAACGTTCAGCAATATTTTGCAAAGGATTTTTTTTTTGCAAAGGATTTTTTTTATTGTCAAGTAGAAGAAACCTTGCTGATGAAAGCACACAAGAACAGAGACATATAAAACCCGTTCATACAGATGATAAATTTGAGAATGGAACCAAATATATACTTGCCGTTGTATATTGATCATTTCCTTGCTCAACAGAATAGAGAATGTGTTGCGTCTTCATAACTGCTACTGTACTTGCGATGCTCAACGAACAAGGAGACGATCCAGTCCTTGGGTCTTCATTTTTTTCCTTTTCTTAACGCCGTTTATATTCCGTTAGTCCTTGAGATGATATCCACAACACAGGGTAACGTCGTTGACGGAAAGAAGCTGAAGGATTTTGAGGGGGAAAAATGGTTGTGCTTATTTAAAAAAAAAAAGGTCACGAATTTTGGATTCACCGCCCGCGATCTGTTTCGCGATGGCAGGAGGCTTTAGAAAATCTTCCTTCATCCTCCGCCAAGACTCCGTGGAAACCCCTTCTTTTTCACTCTCTGCGATGCAAAAGCTCGCAGAATAAAACTTACAGTGGGCGTCTCTGTCTAGAGATTTGGGCTTTGCCCCGTTTTCACAAGAACTCCGTGGACGCACCAACGGCAGCAGTCTTAGATCACCATTCTTTGGTCGCCAGTGTAATCATCTAATAATACCATCACCCGCGGCCACCTTGGACTACCATGCGTCAATGATCGGTGCTTACCTGTAGCTTCCAACCCTACCAAGTCCGAGTCGCCATATCTCGCTGCCTAAGGACTGAAGATGAGCACCTGTTGCTCATCTATCGGGTGAGCACCGAAATGCAGACGCGTATGGCGTTGGCCCTCCTGCGCGGCAAACTTGTTTCTCTATTACAGAACCGCCGAACTTTGGAACAATGCAAGCAAATCCACTCCATTATGATTGCTTCTGGCTTTTTAAATGACAACTCGTTGCTCTGCAAGCTCATTCACTGCACTGCATTCTGTCTACCCGCACTCCTCTGTCCTATACCTCCCGTCTTATCAGCACTATCTACGCTCCTATCGTTCGCCTCTTCAACAAAATGATTGAAGCTTTCTCGTACACTCCCTACCCTCAAATGTCCCTTCTCTGCTATGCAAGAATGCTTCAAAATGGCGTACATCCAGATAAACACACCTTCCCTTTGCTTCTTAAGGCGTTATCCAAGTCTAATTTTCAAGACCCACTTCTCCTTTATGCTCAAATTCTTAAATTTGGGTTGCATTTTGATCTTTTTGTCCGAAACGCTTTGATGTCTGCTTTTGCTAATTCTGGGTTTATGGAGTGTGCATGCCGAGTGTTTGATGAAAGCTCGTTTCAGGACGTTGTTGCATGGACTGCGTTGATTGATGGCCATGTAAAAAATGATTGTCTAGGAGAGGCATTGAAGTGTTTCGTGAATATGAGATCAATAGGCACGGTCAGAATTGATGGGGTAGCCATAGTTAGCATTCTTCGTGCGGCTGCTTTGCTGGGCGATGATTATTTCGGAAGATGGATTCACGGATTTTATATTGTTGGGGGCCGAGTTCAATTGGATGCTTATATTTGCAGCGCTCTTGTATATATGTATCTAAAGTGCGGTCGTTGTGACGACGCTCGCAGAGCGCTCGATGAAATGCCTCACAGAAATGTTGTTTCTTGGACTGTACTAATAAATGGTTATGTGAAATTTAAGCGGTACAAAGATGCGCTTCTTGTCTTCCAAGACATGCTGTCACGTAGCATCGTGCCTAATCAATTCACGCTTACAGCTGCTCTTAGTGCTTGTGCGCACACTGGGGGACTAGAGCAAGGAAGGTTAATTCACCAATATCTAGACAAAAATAAGTTATATATGAATTCAGCTTTAGGCGCAGCATTGATAGACATGTATGCAAAATGTGGGTGCATTGACGAGGCATCATTGTTATTTGAAAAGTTGCCAGCGAAAGTAAAGGATGTGTACACTTGGACAGCCATAATAAATGGGTTGGCTGTTCATGGGAATGCCTTGAGGTCGCTGGAGCTATTCTCATGCATGTTAAGGAGCGGAGTTCAACCAAATGAAGTCACCTTTATTGCTGCTCTCAGCGCATGCTCTCATGGAGGATTAGTAGATGAGGGGAAAAGGCTCTTTCAAATGATGAGACATGATTATAATATGGAGCCTAGCATGGACCATTATGGTTGCATGGTTGATCTACTAGGGCGAGCAGGATACTTAGAAGATGCAAAGCGAATGATTGATGAGATGCCAATGAAGCCAAACGCTGGGGTAGTGGGGGCTTTATTTGGTGCCTGCATGATTCACAAATTTTGAGTTGGGTGAACATGTAGGAAACAATATTTGATCAATCTGCATCCAAATCATGGTGGTGCTTATGCACTCCTGGCAAACTTTTACTCGATGTCTCAAAAATGGGAAGCAGTTGCGCAGGTAAGAAAGCTCATGAAAGGAAAAGGAGTAGAGAAAACTTCAGGATGTAGTTGGATACAAGTGAATGGTTTAATTCACGAGTTTAAGGCCTTCGACCATTCACACGAGGAGTCTTCTAGTGTTTGTTCGATCTTGGAGAATGTATTATTGCAATTAAAACTAGCTGGTCATGCTTATAGGATTGAAGATTCTCATTTATTTATTCAACATTGATGAAGGCTGACAGATTGAAGTCATTGAGAGAGATCTTTCAATTAACAATCTATCTAAAGATTTGGCTTTAGATAGGGTTCAATGGGGTCGTGCAATCCATGTAGCCAACCCCACCTAGTGGGATAAGATTTTGTTGTTATTGTTGATAACGGCTAACAGTTCCTGTGTTGCTTCCATAGCACTGAAGTTGTGGCTGTACAAGTGCCCCATCATGATGTTGCAATACAAGTTGCAGATTATGCCTCACATCCTAGTAATTTTCCCTCTTTTCTCATTCCTAGCGCTATCCGTTCTTGCATGTGAGATCCTTATCAGAGATTTTAAGCCTCATCTTTAGTGCTGATTTCTGCCTCGAGTTAGTTGAGTATTCTCCATACATCATGAACCTAACCAAAGCAGGTTTGGTGACTTAGGTCCACTCTCCCAAATTTAAAACGCATCAACTTGGTTTGATGGTCAAGTACTATAAAGTCGCTATTCTTTTACTTTTGGCATGCTCGAGATAATCCAAGAGGGCTTCAAAGTTAATGGTCAGTTCACTATACACTCAAGAATGTGATGGAATAGAAGAGCTAGAAAGAAGCACTTGAAAAGAATGAATCCTTCACAGTAGCAGACTCAATTCTACTACGTATAATTATACAACAAACTATTTTTTCTTTTTTAAGTAAAAAGGATCAACATTGATTAACAATGATGGTACATCAGCAGGTCCTGTATTCTAATGCTCTTAACCTGACTTCTAGATAAGCAATAGCACTTATCAAATTACCATTTGTATATAGAACCTAGCATGCTCCTAAATCTCCTCACAAAACATGGAATTGCCTCACAAATTTTGTCTTAGAATCCTAACATGCTACCTCGAGGCCATAACATTAAAATGAGTCCATCGTGATGACCCAGAATCAGTAGCAGCACCGTAGAGATTGAGGGAGGTTGACCGTGATGGAGATGATGACCTAGTGATGAGTTGGCTTGATAAGGATCATCTTCTAGACAAAATAAAAAGATAAGAAGTGAGTTTTAAACAAGTTAAAAGTTTAGGACTCAGTCATATTGAGTCATATTTCAAAAATTAAGTTATAAATGAGTTAAAATCATATTTTAATAATTGAATTATCAGTGAGTTAAAGTCATATTTCAAGAATTGAGTTATAAGTGAGTTCAAAATTAAAAAGAGTAAAAGATTTTTCTTTTCTTTCTTTAAAATACCCTATCTAACTTTAGATTATACATTAATTTACAAGTTAAATAAATTAAAAAGAAAAAATTATCAATATAAAAGATAAAATGAATTGAAATTTTATATTAAAATTAAAGATAATTCTCTAACTAGCTCTTATATAGCTTTTATATTTTGCATTATAAGTTACTTAAAATGATTCTAAATCATAGGTAGTGATAATAATTTTTTTTTAAAAAAAAAACTTCACTCCACAAAGAAGAGTTCATTTACAACAATCAAAATTGGGAATAAGCTTTCCTCCTCTACTCTTACCATCGATTTCGATTTCTCCTCTACCCAAAGCTATGCTGTTTTGGATGTTAAAATTGAAGGCTGCCACCTTTTTTTTTCAAATCAACATTCTTAGAATACCAAAAGCTATTGGAAAAATAGTTAAGAGTGTAGCTTGCTAAATATTGAGCATTATTGAGAAATATTTTTAGGTGTCAGGTGCATTAAAAATTATTTTAGAATACTAAATGCTAGTAAAAAAAAAAATGATAGCCTTCAATTTTAATATCCTAAACGACATAGTTTTGGTTGGAGGAGGAAAAGATGATGAAGAGTAGAAGAGAAAAGCTGGTGCCCCAAATCCCCTCAGCGGCCTTTTCCTCATTGTCTCTCAGAATCTTTAAAGTCTATCCGTTCGATTAATCTGAGAGCTCACGAAAGGCCACATCATGAAGCTTTTCAACTCTGACCTCGCCCTTCCAGTTTCACGTTCTGCCACATCGAAGTCCAGCCCCTTTCGGTAATCCAAACAGGGATTTCCGACACAGATAGGAAGCTCCGCCGTTCCCCATGATCAGGTAATCTATATTACACCTCTTCCTCTATGTCTTCATCATTTTTCTCCATCACTCCCTTATTCTTTGATTGTTGAGTGCTTGTTTGCTCAAATGATTTCCCCCATTTTTTCTTGATGCTGCACATGTGTAACTGCAATTGGTTTAATCTTTTGGTACATTTAATTTGGTAGTATTTTCTGAAAAGCGAGCTTTGTTACAAGAGGTATATAAATGTGAACAGACAAATTTATGATCTTCTGCATAAAGGTTAGTGCTGATAGAATATGCCGATCTATTTTAGGGGGAAAAAATAAGCTCGAGGACTTGCATTATCATTAGGTGTCACGTCAATCCCTCCGATGAAAGTTATAACGTATGCACCATCCCTACATTACTGACCTTTAAAAAAGTTTCTGCGCATGTATAATTCTAATGAAAAACCTGATAACTATGTTCAAAGTTCAAACCTAAGTCTAATTCTTTAATTAGTTACATTTGAGATTTGAATATGGGAACCAATCACCTATGCTGAAGTTTTAAGTTGTGCGTTTTTGTAGGAATATGCCAAACCTGCTGTCCTGGATGTTTTAGCCAAACATTCGAACATGAAACTTTTTGAGGTAAAGATGTTGTTGAATGTCTGTAAAAGATGCTTGCTGGTTGCCTTTAGACACAAGTGATATAAAATATTTGGACTAACTAAATTTGGCAGAATATACCTGATCTCTGTTTCATAATATTAAAGAAATTAGCCACAGCAATCAAGAGATGCTATGGCCATATTGAACTAACTACATATATATATATGTATATTAAACAAAGCATGTTTCTATTTTGAAGAAAATATATCTTCTTGTCATATTGAAGTAGCTGAAGTCAGGTATCACATTGTACAATTAAAAACTGCTATAATCAGAACTTGCTTCCATCTCAGTCATCATAATAAGAAAAATAGGCACTTGTTGGATTGAACAAAAAGAAATCGAACTCTCAAGACTGATAGTGAAGCATCTTTATATGGGGAGCAAAGATGAGAGATATGTGAGATAAACTCTCCCTATGTATATTCTGTTTGAGTTGATTATTAAAAAAAAAAAAAAATTGTTGGATTGAATGACTGAATTACTTGATTTTGAATTGTCATTGCAGGTAATGGCTATCTTATCCTTCATGCTAACTAAACATTGTTGAAGCTATAGAAGATGAACTTTCACCGGCTAAGAATTGATTGGACATTGTTGAAGCTGTGGAAGATGGTCATTAATAAGAAGAAAGAAGAGCAATGTAGATATTTGTATAGGGTAATGAAAAAGTTGTAAATTTGGCAGAATATACCTGATCTCTGTTTCATAATATTAAAGAAATTAGCCACAGCAATCAAGAGATGCTATGGCCATATTGAACTAACTACATATATATATATGTATATTAAACAAAGCATGTTTCTATTTTGAAGAAAATATATCTTCTTGTCATATTGAAGTAGCTGAAGTCAGGTATCACATTGTACAATTAAAAACTGCTATAATCAGAACTTGCTTCCATCTCAGTCATCATAATAAGAAAAATAGGCACTTGTTGGATTGAACAAAAAGAAATCGAACTCTCAAGACTGATAGTGAAGCATCTTTATATGGGGAGCAAAGATGAGAGATATGTGAGATAAACTCTCCCTATGTATATTCTGTTTGAGTTGATTATTAAAAAAAAAAAAAATTGTTGGATTGAATGACTGAATTACTTACTTGATTTTGAATTGTCATTGCAGGTAATGGCTATCTTATCCTTCATGCTAACTAAACATTGTTGAAGCTATAGAAGATGAACTTTCACCGGCTAAGAATTGATTGGACATTGTTGAAGCTGTGGAAGATGGTCATTAATAAGAAGAAAGAAGAGCAATGTAGATATTTGTATAGGGTAATGAAAAAGTTGTAATAGAACATATTTGAATGGTAGAGAGTCTATCAGAGAGTGGCAGTTATATTTGGCAGCTTGTGCACATTTCTATCTCCATTTTTTTTAGTACCTAACAACATAAATTCCTCTTCTTCCAACACTTCCAACGATGTTGTTGGGCAATCTAAGGGATAGGAAAATTACATATAGTTACACAAAAAAGCAGTTTTAGTTGTGTGTACATATTTTTGACATTGGCTATGAAAAAATCCTAGGATAGTGATCAGAACAGAAAATAAATTAAGTTGCCTGATCCCAATGAATGCATTTGCAACTTTTGGGAGAGACTGTCGTGAATTAACCAGTCCACAAAACCTGTGCTTAGTTGGTATACGTTGCCAATGATTAACAAGCCTAGGACCCATGAAATCACAGTGATCCGCTGCATTTCATTTATCAATAAAATGATATGGTTAGTTATTTGGAGCCTAACTTTGGACAAAAGGATAACTCACAATGATAAAATTCTTGTGAGGTCCCACCTTGGTGCTGCTGTCACTAACTTGAGCAGTGGAGTGGAATCAAAGCAAATGGAAGCTCAAACAAAAGTATCATATGCAAAACCAATTTTGCCATTGTGAGTAGGCTTTGGGTCTATTTTTTAAAAGAAAAAGGGAAAACAAAATAAATTATCCATGTTGAAAAAAAAGGGCTAGCGGGTTTAATTATACTTCGTTTTCTGTTCGGATTGAAAAAATCCATTCCTGGAGATATTTGTGATAGTGGCTATGAGAAAAAAGTCAAAGAATGTGATTTTATATGGTAAAAATGAGTTATTTTTATTTGAATGTGTTCATACTTGAAGTTTTACTCGACACTCTACCACAATATTAAAGGAGTTCAACACTCTGTTTGTTAGGACTGGTAATACGGGCTAACCCACCATCCCACTTTAGCGTGTTACGGGTTGGTCCATGACGAGTTGAACCCATATGGATTGGATTAAAAAGTTCTTTGAAGGCGGGTTGGTTTTTAGCCAACCCTAACCAGCCAAGGTTGAGTGGTTGGTAAGGTTGAGTGGTTGGTTGACCCGCTAACACTTATTTATTATTTTATTTGAATTTTTTTTTACTTTTTAATATTTTTTTCTTATACAATATCCAAAAAAATATAATAAAATTTTTACTTTTTCTTAAAATATTTGATCGAAAGAACCAAATAAATTATATAGGTATTTTTTTAATTTTTTAGATAGGATAATATATAAAATATAATTATAATAATTATAAAATTTTAGCCCGTGGGTTGGCAGACTAACCAACGGCGGGTTGTGGGCCTAGTGATGCAAGTTAAAAAGGCTTGTTTACTAATGGGTTGGCTTTTGACCAACCCTAACCCATCATTTTTTACGTAGGTTCAACCCATATTATCATCTTTACTCTTTGCATTTGAAGTATTCTGCAGTGTTTTGAAGACTCTGAAAATGGACGTGCTGTGAGCCATTAGATTATTTCAACAAACAAGATTTTGAGATTTTGAAGGATACTGAGAAAGAGGCCGCTAAGAGAATATGCTCCTTCCTCTTAGATTGCCATCTCACATCAACTCCGACGAATCAAAAAGAGACACCTTATTAAAATTTTAATCAAGCTGTCATACTGGCTACTAGATCAATTCATCTTCCAAAAGGAAAAAAATTAAAAGAAAGAAAATTTCAAGTTCTAAAATCAAAAGAAGGGTAAAAACTAGAAGAAAACCAAATGGAACTCAAAAGAACCCTAATCCCTCTTTTATAATCAGCACATTTGCTCCCAACTAACACCTCTTGTAGTCGGCAACCAAAGACAGAGAAGGCCCTGAAATTTTGAGATCACAACAACAAAGAAAAGGTGGCTGGAATTGGAAATTGCATCAAGGAGAAGTCTGAGATCTCGGTAACAAAGAGGCATTGCTTCAGAAGCCATGTTAATTGAAGAGCACTTCATATTTTAAAATTAAAATATCATTATCTCCACCTAAAAGTAGTAATACGGGTCAACTCACGAGTTGTTTGAAGATGGGTTGGTTGAACCCTAACCCTCAAAATGGATTGGTGCGTTGACCCCCTACTAATTATTTATTTATTTTTCAAAAATTTTTCTTTTTAATTGTTCTTTATTATATAATATCCAAAAAAATGTAATAGGATTTTTTTAAAATATTTGATTCAAAGCATCAAATAAAGTATACACGTGTTTTTTTTAATTTTTAGAAAGAATATAATATAAAATCATATAATTATAATAATTAAAAATTTGCTAAAATAAATAAATAAATACTGGTTAACCCGCAACAGAGGCTGATGGTACAGATTAACGGGCTGATTTTTAGCGAACTTTTACCCGTCATTTTTAACGGGTTGGACTTGTAAGTTCAACTCATGTTATCGTATTATCAGCAATCCCTTCCTTCGTAAAGTTGCAGGAACTGGAATTTTCAATTATACGTTTTTGATGGCCCTGTCCACTTTCTCCACTGACCCTCGACCACATTGCAGCTCGCACCCTCTTGTTCTTCACTTTTGGGTAATGAATAGCATTGTGCCGGTGCATACCGGGATTGTTTCTTCGAAGGATAGAACTTCGCGCAGATGTCATGGATTTATTTCAATGGCCAATTCGAATGGCAAGAGAAGACTACCTAAGAACATTCCTTGTTCCCGGCGCCCCAAGCAGCCACCAGAATTTGGTGTAAACTTATTCCTGAAGAAGAATGGCAGCATCTCAGTGCCTGTTCAGGAGGACTTGAGCGTCAATAAGGGATTAAATATGGCTAATGAAGATGAAGAAGATACTCGTGTTGTTTGGGAAGCAGATGAGATTGAAGCGGTTTCATCGCTTTTTGAGGGTAGAATTTCTCAAAAACCTGGAAAGCTAGATAGAGAAAGGCCTCTTCCTCTCCCGCTTCCCCACAAACTTAGACCTTTGGGAATGCCCACACCCAAGAAACAAGTCAGATTGACAGATCCAGCTGCAGTTTCTCATCGTGCATCCATATCTAAGAAATTGTACAAAGACCCAAGTTTCTTAGTTGACCTAGCCCGAGAGATCAGCGAACTTGATCCAGACAAAGATGTATCCATAGTTCTTCGCAAAAGAGCGCAGTTCCTGCGTAAGGGTTCGCTGTCGTTGACAATAAGGGAATTAGGTCATATGGGATGTCCTGGGAGAGCCTTGCAAACACTTTGCTGGGCACAAAAACAGCGTGAACTCTTCCCAGATGATCGAATTCTAGCTTCAACAATCGAGGTCTTGGCTAGGAACCATGAACTTAAGGTTCCTTTCAACCTCAAAAAATTTATCCGGATGGCTAGCCGTGCTGTCCTGGAGGCGATGGTTAGGGGTTTTACTAAAGGAGGAAGCCTTAAGCTCGCATGGAAGTTTCTAGTAGTTGCCAGAAAAGGTAAAAGAATGTTGGATCCTGGCATTTATGCAAAACTAGTACTAGAACTCGGAAAGAACCCTGGTAAACACATGCAAATGATCCCCTTGTTAGATGAACTTGGTGAACGAGAAGAATTGAATTTGAGCCAGCAAGATTGTACAGCTATCATGAAAGTGTGCACCAAGATGGGGAAATTTAATGTAGTGGAGAGCCTGTTCGGTTGGTTCAAACACTCAGGCCGTGATCCGAGCATAGTGATGCTTACTACTGTGATTCACAGTCGTTACAAAGAGAGAAAATACAGGGAGGCATTGGCTTTGGTTTGGGAAATGGAGGCTTCAAATTGTCTCTTTGACCTTCCAGCTTATCGTGTGACAATAAAGCTGTTTGCTGCTTTGAATGACCAATCCAGAGCTGGGAGATATTTTTCAAAACTCAAAGAAGCGGGATTTTCTCCTACTTATGACATATACAAGGACATGCTTCAAATTTACTGGGTGGCTGGGAGGAAAGCAAAGTGCAGAGATATTTGCAGGGAGGCCGAGGTTGCGGGATTCAAGTTGGATGAACATGTAGTGTTGCAGAATTTGCAATTTGATGGCACAAACAAACAGGAAGCTGTACGAATCTCATAAGTATTGCAGCCTGTTGTTTTGTATCAATTCTGAATCTCTCCTACGTTGACAAATATAATGAATTATTCATGTATCTTCCATGAAGAGATGGATCTCTGGATTGTCTCGGGGTGATTATGATGAAAAATATTCGATGACCCCGCACATTCGTCACACAATTTCAGAAGATTTATGTAAAAACACAAAATTATGAATAAAATTCCTGTATTTGTTGTTCTAAGAGGAGGAGCGTATTTTAATTTTTAACCAAGTTGTCATATAATATGAAAAAGATAAAATAACCAAAAAAACGTGGCTTTTTTCTCTGAATTCACTCACAAAGACAAAAGTTAATATTAGAAGACAAGTTATAATCGGTTTGGTTTTACATTCATGTTAAAATAACTTAGGACCTGTTTAAAATAGTGTTAAAAAATATTTATAAACACGTTTCACACAATTGAAATAAAAGTCTTTTGACATATTCACTTCATATTCTATAAATCATGATTAAATAGTTATTTATGAGCTATTCCAAATGGACTCTTAATGGTTATACGTGACTGTTGCTTGTAAAACTCCTAAACAAGGGCACATTTCATTAATAACCACTTCATTCCTGTACACTCTAAGCTCTTAAATCTAACCCAATGGTTTGAATCCTCTCTTCCCTACTTTCTTTCCCAAGAGGTTATAAATTTTGATCATAAAGATCTAAAGATAAGTTTTAATTGTGAGAGAAAATTTCCCATTGAAAAATATAAATATATTGCATAATCATTTGAAAAAAAAAATCTGATAAAAGAAAGAGGCATTTTAGAAATTTCGTTTTGGTTGTTCAAATATATTTCTTGAGAACAGCAGCATATTAAAGACAACCCTGGTCAAAAGTTTAGGACATTTTGCTTGGTTGCCGACAGAAGAAATTTGTGGCCTTGCCCTGTGCTTGTTTTCATTAGTTATTCTTGAAAGGCCATCCGCGTGTCTCAGCCAGTATGTTTACAGGAAAAGGGTCAAAACACCGGTAAATTTTAAGTGCTAGTTTAAGATTGATTTTATTTTCAATTAAGATCAAAATAAACTTTGTCAAATCATATAACAACCCTGAATTTCATAATGGGCCTATTAGCCAGCCAGCCAATGCCATGGCACTTCGCTAGACTTTTTGACTGAAGAATTTGATTCAACATATCCTAAATATAAAATCTAATTTATAATACAAATTACACTATAAATTACATCTTATATTTAGAACAAGAAATAGTATTTGTTTTTAAAAATGCAATTACATAAAGCTCTACAAATTATTTTAATATTATTTTGATTTGCTCATAGGACCATATGTAAACATATTAGTTGCTGAGTTGATTACTCACAGAGGGCATTAAGAACTTGAGTCAAACAAATAGGAAAGAAGTTGAATTTGGATCCCGGCTGAATCCCCGGTAGGTTCCATGTTTGCAAGGAGTTTGTACTTTGTATGACCACATTCGATCCGAATGAACGTATAATCTCTAGATAAGGCAAACAGATCAAGGAAGTGTTTGGGTTCCTCCATAAATGCTTTTTAAAAATATTTTTCTGCAAATAGAGACAAATTTCTCTACATATTTATTTCGTATACCGTAAAATTACTTATAAAATTATGGTTTGGTTTTCATCCAAATACCTCCAAACATCCCTTCATGAACAGGTGACAAATCGTGAGAATAACAAACTGCTTTCTACAAAACAGCTATTTACCATTAAACTCAATCATTGTGCAACTTTAAAAAAATCCAGGGAAGAAGAACATGACAGATCTACAGTTCCTACGTCATCATTCAAATGCCAATACTTTGTAACCAATGAAGGTGCATTCAGCTCAGAGCATTCTTACAATAATGGCTTTCCTACTTGATTGAAAGAAATAATTTTATTTATACAGACGGAGTACAAGTTCCCCTTTAGACAATAAATAGAACCAGGAAGCAGTTAGATCAAAGATTAAAAACCCTGGCAAAACCATGAAGTTGTGCAGATATCAGTTATGCTCAAGGCTCCTCAACCCGCATGCATGCAGCCAGCACCAAAAAATCTGCAGATCAGACTTCCACATGAGAATGAACTTCTAAACCGATGGTGCGCTTCCGGGTTGCTATCTTGCAAATTGCAATCTTGATGGAGTCGGCGACTTACCCTCTTAAATCGGTAACACAAACAAATCAATCTTTTAAGTATGATTTATGTACTTTCATTCACAGATATGTCCGTAAAGAACATGGCTTTCAGATAATCAAAATAACAAAAGCACAATGCCGGCAGCCAAAAGCGCATTTTATCTCAGTTGTCATAGAAGTCATTTCAAGAACAAGTTGTAAAATTTGACGGCCTGAACAGATTTATGTAAAAAAGCTTTTCCCCCAATCAAGCAGGAACAAATAAACTAAAATCACTCTACATTTAAAACCTCAGCAATCTCAGCTTATATGGTGACAACTAAAGGATGAATAACCATTCCGGTATTGCTCAATCTCATTAATCCCATTGATCAACAACTGAGTAATTGACGGCCTATGGAGGATATACCAGAACTTGATCTTTAAAAAAAAAATTGAGATGAGGCTGCAAATAAGGATTAACACAACACTATGGGATAAAATATCTTTTTACACGTTAAGGCTCCAATTTTTTGTTTAAAAATGAATTAGCTCCACTACAGGTTGGGTGAACCTAATAACAACTATCATCAGTTATTGGTGTCTTTTATTACATTGTCTACAGCATGCACATTGGCAATTTATCAAAAATAAGCATACACCTCGGCAGAAGATCAATGCCTTTTCTTAACAAAGTTTCTTTGTCACAGAAACCTCAGTTTAAACCAAAATTAACTTAGTTTCCAGATTTTCAGTGCAAGTTAGCAGAGAATGAGAATCTCTGGTGAAGAATAAGTAATTGAACCATTTTATGATAATTGATCAGCAAGAAGAATGTCATAAGTGAACTGTATTTTCTTTTCTTTTTATTGCTTTCTTTTTATATCTCAAGCCTGTTCTATTTGCCCATGGGCAATAAGTTTAATTAGGAGCATGGGCTTACACACAACAACACACGTGGAACCAGAGCACAATGTACACCCCCAGAAAAAGAGGACCAAATATGCGATAAAATAAACAGGAACTCACCTACGTTTTATTAGATAATATACGACTCACGAGATCCTCATTGATGGAAACAGGCAATGGGGGCATTTGGCTCATTATGCCAGGCATCTCTCTCATGCTGCACAAGAATTGTTAATGAACTTCACAGAGCAATAAACTTCAAATCCAATCCGAATGAGAATGAACTTGCATGATATTGGCAGTATATTGGATAAGAATCACATACTCATTAAGGATGGTACTGATGTTGTGCCTTGTTTGACAAAAGAGGTCGATGTTCTCCTGAAACTGTACCATATCACATCATAACTATTAATTAGGGTGGCTTGAAGACCAGGACTGTTCTATATTAACAAAGACAACATGAGAATGCACAAAAAGTTTCAGGGAATGAGTAACTTTATAGCATAAATGCAACAGAACAAGGAAATAAGTATAAACCCATTCTTAAAAGTCGATGCAAAATTAAGATCATCAAATATTTTGTATGGGTACTAAAAAACAAGATGCATAAGCACAAGATGCTCAATTTAGGCAGAGGGTAGATGTGTAATTTTTTCATTTTTCATTTACTCTTAATCTATAATACAACTAAGATGTGAGATGGATGACATATGCATGTTGCACAAGCCAGAGGAACGAGGAGATTGGGAAGTTCTTTTAAGCTCGTATTTTTATCTTGCGAGGATTGCTAGTCCTCTTTGTATTGGGTACTGAGTTCTAAAATACTCTTACATTCTCATATGGAACGAATACAGATGTCCAACTCCCTTTATACAGCATCAGGGACCACCCCCAACAGCTAGTAACAGGCATAACGGACTTCTCTAGAGAACAACCATAGCTACCTTATTAATGTCAGAACAATCCTCCCATCCTTGTCAGTTGTAGTGCATAAGAACGGTCAAGATCAGGAAGGTGCTATTAATTGTTAGAAAGTAGTTGACCCACTAGGCACTGATGAGAATAGCAGTTAGAGATTGGCTCATCCGTTGGATCCATTGGATTAATGTCTTTGGGCCCTTCCCTTAATTACTAATCAAAACATACCTTGCCATTATTCTTTTCTTCCTTATTTTAAGGAGCTGGTGCCACTTCTATAGAGTGAAAAACAAGTGCGCCAGCTGTCTAGTTGACTTTTTATTGAAACATCCAGCCAAGCAAGGAACTCATGCATTATATACAGTCTGTTGTGTAATAATACTCCCTCCGGTCCTTTTTACAAGATCCTATTAATTAAATTACGCAGTTTAAGAAAACAGTTAAAATTAGTTAAAAGCAGTAAATATGTAAAAATTAAACCTCTTTTTTCCAAGTAGGTCCTTATTTAATGAGGAGCAAATAAGAGAGAGAAATAACAGTTATGAGATAAAGGATGAAAGAAAATAAAAAATTAATTAAGGGCAAAATTGGTAAAAACACATTTAGACAATCCTTAGTAGAATCTTATAAAGAGAACCAAACTAATTAACATTTTGACATCGTGCAATTCATGTAGCTAACCCCACCCAGTGGGATAAGGCTTTGTTGTTATTGTTGTATAAATAGGACTAGAAGGAGTAATATTGTAAATGATGAAGAAAAGAATTCTGATGGGTAGTAAGGAAATAACCACTGATTACTTAATAGCCGTTAGACTCACACCACTGCCTCTATATACAGAGACTTATTTGCCTATTTGTAATTGTGTTGTGGTGTGATCATGTGAGACTAATGCAGTGCACTATTCAGTTTTTATCCTCTCTCTTTTCTCCCTAAACTCCTCTGCTCTTCTCTCTTACCCTTTCGCCTCTCTTCTCTCTGTCTTCGCCTTCCTCCCTCTCTTTCTTGTCCGAATTAGAAACCTGCATCACAGACCATCCACACCACTTGCTTCTTGGATGCAGATCCATCGATGCATGTAGAATAGGAAAAGGAAAACTGTTATTTGATTTCACAAGACACCATTAAATCCTTTCAACTATAGAGATATTAAGCTAAATACTCAAATTATCCTTTTACCCATACTTCCCCTAATTACCCATCTTCTCCAGCTTGCAATACCCAGAGCCCAAAGGAAAAAGGAAGTCCAGGTGACTCAATTATTTGGCCTCACATTCACCTCAAACAGACCACTAGCCTGAAGCTACCCATGTTTCAAAATGCCCTAGGTCCTCAAACCAAAGCAGCAATGACGGGAATTGAAGGCATGAACTGTGAAGAAGACTTGGGTTCCTTGTGCGTAGAGGCCAGCACATGCATAGAAGCCAGACTGCCAGAGTTGGTGCCTCTGCTTTTGTCAGGAGAATTCATCCAACACACAGAATCCCTCTCCCATAATTGACATAGGTGATCATGTTGGGGTTGGCTCAAAACCATAGTTAAATCTTGAATCTCTCCTCTTGGCTTCTTTGTCATCACCTTCTGAAGCTTCTTGCACTGTAGTACTCTACTTGGATTGACGATAACCAAGTATTTCCTTCTTCTTGAACTTTCATGACCATACGCTCTTCAAGAACTATGGTATGTGTCTCACCTTCCAACAACTCCTTCACACTCTCCATCGTCAACTCATGGGCCTTCTCCATGATGTCCTGCATTTCTATCACGTGTCCAAGCATTTTGCTAATGGCACCATGCATAATTCTTCCCTCAATCTTGTGCACATTTCTTGCGTAGTTACTTTCAACTTCACAAGCTCCGTCCCTTCAACTTGAGCCTGCTATGCTTCCATTTCCCTCCCATTGGAATGAAACTGCTCCAACATAATTAGCACAAAGTTTTCCAAAATACAGATGTCCAAGTCCCTTTATATAGCCTCAAAGACCGCTCTTAACAGGCATAACAGACTCCTCTAGGAACTACCGCAACCACCTCACTAATAGTCTATTGAAATGCATTTCTCTTCTCTTCAAGAACTTTTCTGTTGAAGGGAAAAAAAACTTCCACACAGCATATTGTAAAGTCAGGTGATAGTTGTTAAGACAATCAAGCAATGGACCCAAGGCATGCATTCTACAAACCATGAATAAGGTTAGAATGGGGGAAATTGGTTAAAAATCAAGCAATGGATCATTTTTTTACTCTAATTATTTGGCAATGAAAGGAAACTTTTGGTTTAAGGCTGTGGCTGAGGTTCCCACTGATAAATGAGAATTCAATTTAACACTCTCCAACAAACGTTTAAAAGAAGAAACATCAATAAAATTGTACTTGCTACTTGTTAAGTAAACCAAACAAGAAAAGAAAACTTAAAGAATTCCAGAAATAAAATTAAAATGCATTCAAACACAAGTCCAGGAACACAATGAAATACAACCAACGTCATGCGAAAAAACTACTTCTTTCTATTCATAAGAAGTAGTTTACAATCCACCATCAGCACCAGTATTTATAAACCTGCAAACAAGCCCCTATGAATATTAAAGCTAAAATACCTTGTAAGAAGATAAATTGGCAGTGATTTGACAAAAAGCTTGAGCATTCTGCTCCAAGAGTTGCTTCATAGGACCACAAATTCCTGACAGCACACAAGAACATAAGTGATTGCCAAACCTAGAAACTGGTGCAAGGGGCACAAAAAGGGGCAATCAAAGTCACCAAGGACCTACGGTTTAGAAAGACTATGCAGAATGCAGGAAAAATTAGGCAACTACCAGGGACAGAAACAGAGAATGAAAGATAACAAGGGCCTACATTTCTGAGAGATTATGTAAAATGGAACAAGAATTAGGCAACTAAGTGATAGTAAATATTGACAAGCGTCAAAGACCATAACAACTCAAGCTTAAGCCACCAAGTGAAGGTCCGTGAATAGTCATTGTTAGAAAATTACTATTGAATTTTCTTAACCTTGGTTTTAAAAACAATTTAAACAAGGATCATTTGTTTTTTAGTCATTCTTGGGTAATAGTTCTACGTTTATGATTAGTTTGAGTTTTCAATTCCAACAGTGATCGAGTTATCCTACTTTGATTAAGGATAAGATTATTTAAATATTTTGCTTAGATAGGTTTTATCACTTGGTTACTCGAGTCTTTTATCTTCTATGAATGTAACACTGGTTCCATCTAATAAAATAATGAGTTCAGTGAGAATTTAACCTGAATTTCTACAGCTATAATATCTGAATCTCCTTCCCATAAAATCTTTTTGGGCTTGAAGTGAAAACACAGCACAAGCCCACTATACCTTATGCTTAAACTTGATTCTATTGAAGAGGTTGAGCACCAAGGACCAAACTCCAATCATAGGTCCCATTCCATATCAAGAGGACCTTCAACCAAAAAACTTAAGCTATTAAACAAATGCCTATGAATGTTTTATTCACAATCTAACAATAAGAATATTATCGACTATAAACCAAAGAGCAAGACTTGACTCTTAATATGGACATGCATATGAATAGTTATTGAGGAGAGAAAAAGTCTCCTCCAAAAACAAGCTACTGAGGAGAGAGAACCGATCCATTAAGTATCTAATAAAGTATATCATACTAGTCAATTTAGAACTAGACATCTTATCTTACATTCGTCTTCAGCCATTGGCCAACATCTTTGCAGAGTTGACATCCCAATGGCTACACTCAACACACTTCATTCGATTGTCTCAATGATCTAATTGATGAAGAACTAAGTGGTATGGGAAACCCTACCTGAAATATTAGCTATTTTGATGGAAAAATAAACTCACTTAGGCACCCTATAAAGTGTCATATGCTACTAAATATTAGACTAGACATCCCATACTGCCTCAGGTCCTAACTTAGAAACATCAAAAGCTTTACTTTTACAATGCCAAGCAGCTACCTACATACAAATGTCACATCAGTCTAAGTGAGTTGAGAAGTAGAGGACGTCAATATACTTGATGACTAATCAGGGTGGACATGCTCATATTTGGGGGAATTGGGCCCAGTTATGGTCAATTTGACTTGGAATGGGCTGAATGTGAAATCCCAAGCGCCAAACTTTCTCAACTGTTGTTCTGTTGTCTTCAATCAGAAAACAACATACTTATGGCATCCCTAGTCTTTAAAATACTGAAGTCCCTCTTACTCTCTTTTTACTGTTCTAGACTACTACCTCAACCATATCACCATTTTCAATATGGTATAATAAACAGTTTACAATAAGCTGAACAGCTGAGGATATTGGACAAGTTAAAACAAGATTTAGCAGCCAATAAATCAACTAATTTCTGTGTTCATTACTCAATGAGACTCCTGTTTCTGCAAACTTCAGAGTCTTAAAGGCTGTACCAACTTTTTCAAGCAGACAGACTAGCAAAATGCATTGAGCATCGCATTCCTCAGCAAAGAAGTAAGTTAAGAAATACTGCTGATCAAAAGCTTGGAATTCCAGTAGAAACAGAAGAAGAAAGCCATTGGAGCATATATCGTAACTTTAATAACTAATTGAATAATCAATAAACTAACCATCATACAGTATCCTTTTGCTTTGATCCACATGGTTTGACATATGAGAATAGGTGACCATGCTTTGCGGCGGAGCCAAATGCAAATTTGTCTCAGAGCTTGGCATCGCAGGCTTATCCTGAAGAAGCATGACTTTAGAATACTGGTTCTTCAAGCAACATAAGATCCTAACGAGATTTATTGATTCAATTCAAGATATCAAAAACGGGAATTCCATCTAAGGATTTCAAGTTTCAAAATCTTTGCCATGAATACATCTTTTGAGTTACAATCAATAGTCACAAAAATATAGACATATTAAGCAAGTTGAGAGGAGCCAAATGATTTGAATGCAAATTACAGTTTCTCTTTGACCAAATGTAATAATATCAGTGTAAAGGAAGAAGAAAGCGACCAAATGCATTGCAAGACTATGTAAATACCAAATAGAACGGGGCAATGCCCCCATCCATAGCTCTCCAATTTTCAAATCTGAGATCAACCCTAACTACAGTGCTGGATGTTAAAGGCATTTAGATCTATAGGAATTCAAGTTAAAAGCAAAACCATAATTTCATTTATTCTAAGAAGATAAACAGGAGAAGAACCTTGGAGTCAAAGGGTTGTAATTTGAGTAGAAGCAAGACATAATATATACATTGTATTTTTAATAAGAGACAAGCTAGAACAGATATGGAGGTTAGATTGGGAGATCGAGTCATCCCTCAAGCAGAAAAGTTTAGATATTTAGGATCAATTATAAAAGAAGATGGTGAAATTGATGATAATGATAATCATAGAATTCAAGTTGGGTGATTTAAATAGAAAAAAGCAATAGGAGTTATTTGCGATTGAAAAATACCTAATAAGGCTAAAGGAAAGTTTTATCGCACTGCTATAGGACTAGCAATGCTATATACTAGTATGTGTTGGGCTTTAAACGGATAGCATAAACATAAAGTAGAAGTAGCCAAGACGAGAATACTGAGATGGATGCGGGGTCATATAAGAAAAGATAGGATTCATAATGAACATACACACATAAAAGTTGAAGTGGCTACTATCAATGAGCAAATGGTAGAAAACCGTTTAAGATAGTTTGGTCATGTGCAAAGAAGGTCTCTGGATATGCCAATGAGAAGAGTTAATCAAACAATATAGAGTCCTCTAAAAAGGGTAAAAAAAGGCCAAAAAGAAAACTTAATGAAGTTCTTGAGCAAGATCTTTCAATTAATAATATATACAAAGATTTGGCCTTAGATAGAGCTCAATGGCAACCCAACTTAGTAGCATAAAGCTTTGTTGTTGTTGTTGTTGTATTCTAAGAAGATAAACAAATTTGAAGATCAAGTTGGATGCAAATTGAGGCATTACTATTGAACTTAGCCCTCTAGACTGATGAGGAATCAAGAAAACGACTTTGGTGTAAACAAAAACAAGATAAGAAAGGAAAAAGTGAAATAAGTGAGAGTGAAGAGAGGGAGAAGATGAGGACCATTCCCAAGCTTATATGCATGTAATAAAAAGGTAAAATAAAAGGCTCAATTTCCCCTTCCATTTGATGCTACTTACTTGTCCCCAAACCAATATGATCTAAATAAAGATTACCACAACAATCTAGAACAAACCAATTCATATTCTTATAAGGAAAGGTCTTCCTCTAAAAAATCAATTATATTTTAGTTTGTGGTGAACCTCTGTCCATAAGCAAAAGGCTTAGGCAAGGCATAAAGAGACATCAAAGCTTCTTGCTATTTTAAGGCAAGAAGCCTCCACCCAAGCACTCACTTGGCAGTTCCTTTGGCATCCTTCTAACGTAGGAAGGATACTCACCGCAAGTGCCTTGCTCATACTAGGTTTATTTTACATGGATATACAACCCTAAAAGCCTATCAGTTGGAATATTTTAAAACAGTACTGAAGCATATGAAAAATCAAGAATACCAGCCCAATAACTCCTAAGTACTAGGAAAATTTATAATTAAGAGGAATTGGAGAAATATTCAGTATATCTGCAATTTTGTACTCTCTTTTCTCGGTCACAAATTCATTTTTTTATCAAGTACAAGATTTCTTGCTACTATTGCAAATCTTTAAAGCCCAAACTAATCATAACTACTTCTACCAAACAACCTAAAAGAGCAAAGTCCTCTCAATCTGTCCTGCACCATTTAAAA
Source organism: Neltuma alba (assembly GCF_004799145.2). Classification (NCBI taxonomy): domain Eukaryota; kingdom Viridiplantae; phylum Streptophyta; class Magnoliopsida; order Fabales; family Fabaceae; genus Neltuma; species Neltuma alba. Next base: position 40,317 of record NW_021636735.1, on the reverse strand, counting down.
TGCAACTTCATTCACACATACTACATCATAGATCTTCAATTTCATAAGTATAACATACTATTAAGTTCAAGACCAGCATACCAGAGCAAGTTGAAAAACGAAGTAAAAATTACTCAAAATTTGACTCAAGAACCTTCCAGCATCAATAAATTCAAAGAAATATAATACAAGCATGATTGCTTCCTAAATTTCTCATACCTTTCCATTATTGACCTTTTTTCCCACATTATGTTCTCCTGGCTTCCTTCGCTTCCTCTGCAAAAGGTGTTAAACAATATTTTAAGCTCCAATAAACATACGTTCTGCTTTTTCCTTGAGAACCAGTTGGCGATCATAAAGGAATTGGTTAATGCATTTTGGTTTTTTTACCTGTGCTTCTGGTTTATTCAATCCTTTTTTTTTCTCCTCAGTAAACTGCTTTATTCAGTTCTTTTGTTAACTATGTTTGATGTTTTATTGGTTTGTCTAATGTCTTGGTTGGCCCAAAAAAGGCTCCAATAAATGATGCGAAGGTATAATTTACAAAATTCTTCAAGTCCAGCACTTAATGCATTTTTCTTGTACAATGGCGAAAATTGAAGGAAAGCTAATCCGGTTTGTATAAACGGGGAAGAATTTTTTTTTTTTTTTTTTGGGGGGGGGGGGTTTGTTTGAGTTGGAGGTTTTTACATTCATGAAGCTTAAGTTCCACAGAGAGATTTTGAGACTAAGATCAGCATATGCTTGAGGATATCAGTTGAAAACAGAAGATCTTTAAGAGAAATGAAGGCCTTGTTTGATTTTCTATTTGTAAAACTATTTTTTGTTTTTTTTTGTTTTAAAACTTGTTTGATAATTAATTTTCAGTTAAATGTTCTGTAAAACAAAAAAAGAATAATCTGTTTAAAAAATAAAAAATCAATAACAACTTTTAAATGTTTTCTTATTTTCTGTTCCATAAAATCATTTTTTGTACTGTAAAATTGGGTAATAAGTAGAGAGCCCCATCCTTTTTTCAACGCTTGACAGTTTGAATTCTCGCCTCTCAAACTTGAACTTGCCACTCTCCAGTCTTATTTTGTTAGTCATCTGCATTCTCCAGTCTACCTGGTGCTTGCCAAAGTTAATTTTAAGAACAATTATTTCAAACAAGTTTCCTTTTTTTTTTTTTGTTCTCAAATATGATTTTTTGGAACAATCCAAACAGATTTTTTTTAATTTTTTCCTTTCAAAATTTGTTCTAAAATTTTTTTCAAAAAACTATTCTGAGAACCAAAAAATTAAAATCATAATCAAACAAGGCCTGATTCTTTAGATAGGTAGACAAACGAGAGGGTCCTTTCCTTGGTGCAAGGGGATTAGAGACAAAAGGTAAAGGAACAAGTTCAAAGAGGCTCTACTAAGGATAGATAATAGTTGTATAAAAATTTTTTGGCTTCAATGGGCAAAGAAAGGCCATGTAAACTCTCAAGGCTATTCCATAAAGGCACTACCTGTAGAAGCAGACAGATTATGATACATTCCTCTGACGCGTGTAATATGCAGGTTCAAGTCAAAAATTTTGCCTAATATATCTTCACAGTCCAGTAGTGAATTGCCTTTGCAATAACTGTTTGGTATTCTTGGTGAAAGTTGGGTGTGTACTACTACTTCGGATCAGTTTTGTCCAAAATTCACTTCAATTTTGGAGCAGTGTGCTGTTTAACAGATGCCATAGTTTGGTTGGTTCATGAGAAATTCTCATAGATTCAAGGGCTTACCTTGTCTCTAAACATGGAATAGAACTGCTTGCATGGCTACTCTTTGGTGCTCAGGTCGAGTGTTTGAAGGGAATCACCATTTCCGATATGCAAAGAGATTGAACAGCTATTCAACAGAATTCAGCTTCTTAGGAATTTGTCAAATTTCCCTTTTATGTCTGTTCTTTAGTTTCTTTGGGGGAAAAAAATTATTTAAAATAATTTTATCCTGAAAATTGTGCTTTATCCTCTAATATAATACAATTTTTACCTATTAAAAAACTTGTTAGAATGCTGGAGCAGAAGGATGGAAGGTAGGTTACGAGGAGCAGTTATATACCAGTTTTTATACACTTGGACGATCACCATAAGCTGCTTAATCATTGTTTAGGTTGATGTCCTATTAATCTGCTAAGGCTTGGGATGATTCAATCTACAATCCATTCATGCTTTACATAGATCCAAATAATTCAAGATAATAACTTCATGCAGAAAGATTTTTTATTGATCAAGTGATTAGCTATGTTACTTTTTATAAAGAACTGTCTCCAAAAGCTAACAGAGAATTAGTGCGAATAAAGGAAAAACATCGAAGCTAGAACAGGCAAAACAAGACACTTTCAAAGGAAAAACACGAGAAAAGTTAAACCAGATAAAAGAAACCTAAATATTGAACATCTTGTGACACAGTGACATGAATTAGAACTATGGCAGAACGGTAAATGAAAGAAGGGTGAGAAAATTCTATTCTGTTATGTAAAAGTAGGCAAATCAAATGTTAACCAGTGTCACCATCTCCCCTTTCAAAAGGAAAACAAATGAGCCTCTAATGACTGATTTAACAAAACATAAGCTTGCTATTGACAAAGCAAACAAGGCAACCAACATTATATACTCCATGATAGATTTAAAAACATGAGAAATATTATCTAAACTGAAAGTAAGCTAGCACTTGCAAAAGTTATTATTTAAATACCATTAATAGACAATGTCAAATTATGGAAGCATTGTTAAAAGTAAAAGAGCTTACTGTCATCCACCTACACCTCAAAGCAACATCACGAACAGTTTTATCAGGTAATGTGGCAGCAATCTTGATATACCTCATGATACTTGGCTCGTCAGAATATCTACATATGAAACAGAAAAATTAAACAACAAGGATTACATAAAAAGAAAAAGAATATCAGCGCAAGAACATATGAATACACTGTAAAATCAAATGTTGCATGGCCACTGTATTCTTAATCATTTCTGAAAACAAGAAAAGCATATAACCAATCAAATGTTAAGAAGGGGAAAAACACTTCATAGAATTTTAAGGAGGAATTGGAACTTCAAAACATGAAAGTTCATAAGTTCAAAAGACAAGAAATCCTCATATCAGAAATAGAGGCAAAATATCAAAAACAGAATAAAGCAACCAAAGTCATATAAAACTCACCAATGTAGACAAGCTGTTCGAAAGGAAGAATTAAGTCCTCAAATACAAACACAACCAAAATTCCCAGGAGAACAATTGTTTTAATCCCTAATAAGACTTTAAACTTTGATGACCCATGATCTCAAATTTCAATGTCAAATTGTCCATCAAATGTCACCTTATGTCACATGATGAATGAGCAATGAATCAAAGAATCTATCAACAGTTATCATAATGAAGCAGTAAATAAATGATGCATTAAAAATGGAATAAATAAATTTTAAGCAGCATTCCCAGGATTATGAAATTATAACAATTGGAGAAGAACAATGAAACAATACTTGCGACAAGAAATCCTAAAGTTTTAAAATGCACATGAATCATACACTATTGATCTTCTATTCTATTGCTCTTCAATTTCCTAAATATTACAGCAAAGAAAGACGTGGGTCAAGATTGACAGTACTATAAATCAGTATTAGGAAAAAGTGCACGCTGAGAGAGAAAGAGTAAACAATGAAGTGACAATTTCAATGAACTTCTGTCTGTTTCTCTCTTAATTATATGTCCATTCATAATAGACCGAGATTTGATAATTACTGATACTGTTGGTAGGTAACGATGAAAAATAAGAAAGTAATTTCATCAAGAAGCACTAAGCCGCAAACAAGTTACCATCCAGGAGATACACATGCACAACAAAAGAGCCAAAACAGAAAATTTACTCAGAACAAACTGCCAACCTTGATAGACCCTCCTCCAATCTGTACTGTTCTTCAACAGACCATTCAACAGCTAACACTGTATCATGCTTCAGGCCTGGGACCGAATCAAGAAGAAGTGAAGAACCTGATGAATTATTGGCTTGACTGATCACAGAGTTACTGCTAATCATACTTGAGTTTCCAGAATATATCAACCCAGACGTACTATTCAACCCAAAGTAAGTACCCATAGGAACCATCTCGGACAAATTGTTTATAGAACCAGACTGAAACGATATAGCATGCTGGTTCAAGGCAGAACCTATATCTTCACCTCGAAACCCTGAGTTTGACTCTGCTGCCATCCTTTTCTTTCTTGTATCTAACAAGTTACCTAGATCACATACGCTAAAAAGCAATTCCAAGAAACCAAAGACTATGATGTTACTTTGTCACTGAAGCAACAAGCATTTTTTCAGAGGGACAAATAAGGCCAATAGGAAAGTCTGCACAAATTCACAACTTCCGGGTACCCGTCCAAGATTAGGATCATTTGAATCGTTCCAAGAGAACCCACCGAGAATTAGAGACTTAAAGCTGCCAGAGCGATTCCAGGAATGTTGCTCGGAACAAGAATTGGCCCCAGAATTACCAAATATAACCGCAGGATCCTTCTAGGAGCAAGGAAATGGTGGGGAATCTAAACAAGTCTGAAGTTAAAACCCACAAAACCCAAATCAGTAATAAGTTAAGAAGAAAAAACTTCCATATTGAAAGCAATTACGGAGGAGAGCTCCAATCAAAGCCCTAACAACCGCTAATCGGAGGGAATACTGAATAGAGAGAGAGTGAGAGTTACCTTTCGAATAGCAACCTTTAGAGCAGCCCTGCTTGACGTTGTGGTGGGTGTACTGCTTTTGCCTTCACTAGAGTGCGATCGCTACCACCATGTGGCATTTGCTACTTTCTGGGTTGCGTGGTTCTCTGTTTTGTTCGTCACGCACACACACTCTCTCTCTCTAGAGAGACAAGACATGGCTTAGAGCTCTGCCAATAGCAAAGCAGAGAAAGGCAAAAAAGGTAACAGGCACCTTATTTTCTAAACTGATAATGGATGGTTGTGGATCTTGGAATTCAGCAACAGTGCGAATCCCAATAAGCATTTGATGCTAATCATTGTGGACTCCAGTCACTCCACCTCTGCTTTTTTGTTTCCCCTCTCTTTCCTCTGGTCTAATCTACTCCCTCCATTTTTTTCCCAATCAGACGCAGAAATAAACGGATTATGTAAATAAAAAAACTGGTCAAAATTGAGTAAAAAGAATTAATACATAAAAAATGTAATTTATTTTCGAAAACATTTTTATTTAGGGGGAAGATAAGTGAGCAGATAATTAAAACAATAAAACTTGCTAATAATTAATAAAAATAATGTTAAACATTTAAACAGGCTATTAGTATTTTTTATAAATATAAATAAATATAATCAAGTTTCAAACAAGTTCTGTTATATACAGGGGAGGGGTAGTATTTTAGTCTTTTTCTTTGGTTTATTTGCGTGTGATTAAATTCATTTATAATTTAGTTCTGTGAAGAAGACCTTTTTATTTTGTTGGAATTATTTTATTAAAAATTAGAAAATAAATTGAGTTTAAAAGTATGCTTCGTATGAGTAAAAAAACAAATGAAAATATTTTTGATAGATCCATTAAATTGATTTTAAAATATTAAAAGACAATATTATCCCTCCCACTTTCATACCATCGCCCCTACTACCCCCATTGTTGATCGGTAACAACATAAACAAAAAGAAGTGAACGAGAATCAAAATGCAACCCATAAATCGGAATCAACAAGAATCAGAATCAGGCAACAAGAATAATGCTAAAAATTAATGGACAAGACTCAGTAAAACCAGACATGTAAGATAAAAAGGGGGGGCCGGGGACACGATCCATTATTATGTTCCTTCCTCTTTCTTACGATGACTCCACCCGCAGCGTAGATCTTTGACGACGAAGATATATATGCGCATACAAGTATATAACAACGACGGAGATCGATGAGATGGAGTTCATAGTCGGAGTCCATCGTTCAGCCAAAACAGAGAGTGGCTGTTATGTCTCACCGCCGACGAAGCTCCGAACTATAGTGACCTTGGACGAGATCGACATACCTGCTGTGAACAAACTCAGGTCTAGCTCTAGTTGAAGATCGACAGGGGAACGTGAAGGTCGAGCGGTAGCGATGCACGGTGGAGGACGAAGGTTAGCAACGATGCAAGGTGGAGGAGAAGGTGAAGAGGGTTAACGGCAAGGATGGCAGGTCTGATGGTGGACGGCGGGAAGACCAATCTTTTGTCCCCCCCCCCCCCCGGGGGAATGAAGGCGGGAGAGATGACCAATCCGATGGGGGCCGCGAGAAGGTTGACGGTTTAGGATTCATTAGAGCAGGGCGTAATTTTGGGTTTATGATTTTTTCAAGAAAATACACATTTTCCACAACCCCACTCAAAAAATTAATTTTCATCGATCATTCGGATGGAAAATCATTTTCACGAGCAAATTAATTTCATGCATCATGTTATTTTCAGTTCCACTTCCCAACCCCACCCCCCACGCACACTATTGCTTCTCGTCGTTAAGGGTGGGTTAGTAACACGATGCCAGAGTCGAATTAAAGGCCCAGCTTTGGTGTCTAAATTAGCATTTTCCTTGGCGTTATGACCTGCATGCTCATCAATCGTGAAACATGCAGTACAATCCCAGCATTATTGTTGAAACATTAGGCCCTACCAGAAAGCCACACACTACGCATAGAAACGAGCTATTTCCATTAATCTCATTAGCTGATATTTACATCAAAAGTGGGCTTAATAGAATAAGCCAACACTGGACCCCTTTTATAGAGCCCCAACAGAAATAACAAACAATACAAGAAAGTTAAGAAGAACCTGAAACGAAATCAAATCTAAAGCAATTTGGGCTTAAACTAATTAACCCAAAAATACAAAAATGACCCTCCTATTTCTCACACTCCCCCTCAAGTTTGGGACGAAATAAATCAATAGTCCCTAACTTGCTTAATAATTTCCTTTGCACTTCCCCTGTGACTGGTTTTGTAAGTATGTCTGCCTCTTGCTCACTGGACCTCACATGTTTCAAATCAATCTGCTTTAATTCCCACTTCTCCCTTATAAAGTGACAATCCACTTCTATATGCTTGGTACGTTCATGGAAAACTGGGTTAGCTGCTATGTGAATCGCAGCTTGACTATCACAGAAGATTCTTACAGGTTCTTTGTGATCAATGTTCAAATCTCGCAGGACTGCTAATGTCCAGGTGATTTCTGAAGTTGCCATACTCAGGGCTCTGTATTCTGCTTCTGCTGATGACTTTGACACAGTCCTTTGTTTCTTGGTCTTCCACATGACCAAGGAGCCTCCAAACTTCAGCAGGTACCCTGAGACTAATCTTCTTGTAATCCCACATGAAGCCCAGTCAGAATCACAGTAGCAATGAAGTTCTGGTTCCCCTTTTGAACTGATAAAAACGCCGAGCCCAGCAGTCCCTTTGAGATATCTCAGAACTCCCTTTGCTGCAGCCATATGTGATTTAGTCGGTTGTTGCATAAACTGGCTTAGTGTCTGCACAAAGAAAGAAATATCAGGGCGTGTCATAGTTAAATAAATAAGCTTACCTATCAACTTCCTGTATCTTTCAGGTTTATCCAATAAATCTTCCTTTTTGGTCTTTCCTTCCATGTATGGCATCAATTTTAAGTTTTGTGGCATCGGTATGGTGAGTGGTTTACAGCCACTCATCCCAGTTTCTACCAACATATCAAGCACATATTTTCTTTGTGAAATTACTATTCCTGTTTCCAGTTTAGCTACTTCTATTCCAAGAAAATATTTCATCAAGCCCAGATCCTTGATCTTAAAATTACTATGCAGAAACCTTTTGGCATCAAGAATTCCCACCTCAGACCCTCCTGTAATCAGCAGGTCATCAACATATACAAGAATCAGTACAATTCCATCATCATAGGTTTTAACAAACAGAGAGTAGTCATTTTTGCTTTGTTTAAAACCTCCCCTTACTAAGGCATTGGATAGTTTTTGATTCCACTGCCTAGAAGCTTGTTTCAAACCATATAGAGATCTCTTCAATTTGCAAACTAAGTTCTCCCCCTTACTCTCAAAACCTTGAGGAATTCTCATGTAGACCTCCTCATTCAATTCTCCTTGAAAAAATGCATTATGAACATCCATTTGATAAAGATTCCATTTATACATGGCAGCCATTTTAAGGACAAGACGGACTGTTAACATTTTTACAACTGGTGAAAAGGTCTCATGATAGTCTATTCCTTCTCTTTGACTATAACCTTTTGCTACTAACCTAGCTTTATATTTATCTATGCTCCCATCACAATTGTATTTAATCTTATATACCCACTTACACCCTATGGGTCTTTTCCCTCTAGGCAGTTGAACAATATCCCATGTTTTATTATTTTCTAAAGCCTTCATTTCACATTTCATTGCATCAACCCAGTTTTTATTCAAGGCAGCATATTCATAACAAGTAGGTTCAGTTTCAGAATCTATGGAAGTAAGAAAACACATGTAATATGAAGAAATGTTATCATAACAGACATAGTTCTGAATGGGATACTTACATTTATCTTGACCCTTTACCTTTGCTTGATGAGTAGTAGTAGACAGGATGTAATCCTTTGACCAAACAGGTGGTCGTCTCTCCCTGCTAGATTTGGGATGAGCTACAAGTGTCAACTGATGATTATCATCCAGGTTATCAAGATAATTAGGAATAGTCACTGGTTCTCCAGTCTCATGGTGGTGCTCATTATCAACAGTGATTTGCTCTTGATTAACTTTTGTTATTGTCTCTTTAGTCTCATACCAGAACATGTTTCTTAAGTCCTGACTCACTCCCCCTTGCTTAGTGCGTATAGCATCCTTAAAAGGAAATTTATCTTCTACAAATTTAACATGATGACTGACTATGAAATTTTTATTTTCCAAGTTGAGGAGAAAAAATCCTTTTTGATTTTCAGGATATCCCAAAAAAACGCAGGGAGTGGCCCTTGATTTCAATTTATCAGTTATGTTCAAATTAGTAGCATAAGCAAGACAACCAAATACCCTTAAGTGGCGTAGATCTGGCTTTCTACCATAAACCTTTTCATATGGGGTTTTATAGCCTATAATCTTAGATGGGATTCTATTGATCAAGTGAACAGCCATTTTTATATATTCCCCCCAATATTGTGTAGGGATACCTGACTCTAACATGAGGCTTCTAGTTAATTGTATGATGGTCCTATGTTTTCTTTCTACCACCCCATTCTGTTCAGGTGTATAAGGACAAGATGTCTCATGCAATATCCCATTCTGTTGTAAATAAGCCTTTAATTCATGATTTTTAAACTCTGTACCATTGTCACTTCTTATCCGTTTCACATGTTTGCCAAATTGATTTAAAACATAAGCAATGAAGAACTTAATGTGCATAACAGATTCTGACTTGTTCCTCATTAAAAAAATCCAAGTGGCTCTAGAAAAATCATCTACCACAGTAAGGAAATATTGATAACCATGATGGGTTGGTGACCTGTAAGGCCCCCAAACACCCATATGTAACATTTCAAAACAGTTTTCCGTCTTTATACAACTAGTGGTAAAAGGGAATTTTGTTAGCTTTGACTGAATACAAACGTCACAATTTTTATTGATTGAAGCATCAGAACTTATCACAAAATCAAGGTAATGCATTACAGATAAAGGGGCATGTCCCAGTCTTTTATGCCAAAGGGAAATTTCAGAATGGTTCCTAACACCATAACTATTTTCAACAGTATTAACAATATGCTGATTCCTTGGTACTTTCAAAACATATAAACCAGCATATTCTCTACCAATCAGCTTCATCTTCCCATTCCAGAGGCCCTGCAGTAAACATAGGTCAGGGAAGAAAGAAGCAATGCACTTGTGTTCCTTTGTGATCCGTGAAATAGATATTAAATTGAATTTAAGTTTAGGAGCATATAAAACATCTGTCAAGGTTATCTCATTTGTAATCTTAGCTTTCCCTATATGTGTAACAGGCACATGATTACCATCAGGTATCTTTATGGTTTTAATCGGTCCACAATAGGACTCATTACTCTCTAAAAGATTTAAACTGCCCACCATGTGAGTAGTGGCCCCGGAATCAAAAATCCAAGTTGAATAAGATATATCATAAGACGAGGGAACAACCAAACCTGTACCAGTGAGGGCGTGGACATTGTTTCCTGAATCCTTTTGTAGCAATTCTAGGATCTTCTGGTATTGTTCTGCCGTAAAAATCGGTGCCACGCTAGTTGCCTCATTGATATGTGCTTCTTGAATAGAACCCGAGTCAGAATTTCCTCGGTTCACATCTTTGTTCGCCTTGCCTTTATTTCCCTTAAAATTCGCCGGATAGCCAATAAGTTGATAGCAATTGTCCTTAATATGGCCTTTCTTGTGGCAATGGGAGCATTCGGGGAAATTTCATTTCATCGCGTCCTCTTCCCCTGCCGCGTCCGCGTCCTCTTGCCATCATTGCAATCCCTTCTGCAGGTAAGTTCCTATCTCCATCTGTAATTGCTCGTTGAGTCTCATCTTGAATGATCATGGAGTAGGCTTCGTTTACCGACAGCAGCGGATTCAAGAGGAGTAGTTGACTCCGGGCATGATTGTAGGCATCGTTTAAACCCAGCAAAAACTGGAGCAGTTTTTGCTCCTGGATGACTTCTGCATAGGTCTTTGAAGTCACACAGGTGCAAGAAGGTAGACTGACCAGAGCCGATTGCTCCTCCCAAAGCTCCTTTAATCTCGAATAATATGCGGAGACTGATAAGGAACCCTGTTTGAAGGAGGTGATCTCACGGTGCAGAGCAAATATTCGGGCGCCGTTCTTTTTATCAAACCGTTCCTTCAGATCAATCCACACTTGGTGTGCGCTTTGAAAGAAAATAACTCCATTTGCTAGCTCCTTCGAGATTGAGCTCAGTATCCATGAAAGAATGACTGCATTGCAGCGTTCCCATTGTTCGTGCAGTGATGATTCTTGATCGCTCTTTCTACAGGTTCCGTCGACGAACCCTAGTTTATTCTTCCCCATCAACGCGATCTTCATCGCCCTGCTCCACACAGTATAATTTTCTGTGCCTATCAGGACGTGCTGAACGATCGAAGCCCCCTGCGTATCGGATGGGTGCAAGAAAAGTGGATGAGAAAATGGCAGATTATCAGTGGCAGTCTTCGTTTCTGCCATTAGGGTTTCTCTACTGTGAAGATGTCGAAATGGGTTTTGGGCTTAGGATTCGGATGAAGGAAAACCTTCGGCTCTAGATACCATGTTGAAACATTAGGCCCTACCAGAAACCCACACACTACGCATAGAAACGAGCTATTTCCATTAATCTCATCAGCTGATATTTACATCAAAAGTGGGCTTAATAGAATAAGCCAACATTGGACCCCTTTTATAGAGCCCCAACAGAAATAACAAACAGTACAAGAAAGTCAAGAAGAACTTGAAATGAAATCAGATCTAAAGCAATTTGGGCCTAAACTAATTAACCCAAAAATACAAAAATGACCCTCCTATTTCTCACAATTATACATAGCACAACAATAATATCATATACTACCTCTGGTCCTAATTATAAGATTTGATTGACTAATTTAATGAGATTAAGAAAATAAATTAGTTAGTTATTTGTAATAAATAAGTGTTGTCTTTCCTAAAATATCCTTACTAATCAAGTATATTGACTAGAACTATTATTAGTAAAAGGATTACCTTGGAACAAAATGCATAAATATGAGAGATAGAGTGAATTGGAGTCTTATATTTAGAATTAAAATAAAAATCAAATGAGATCTTATATTAAGAACTGGAGGTAGCATATATTAATCTATCATGCCTGGGAGGGTGCTTATTGCATGAATGCTCCATAAGCAGCAATCTTATTCAATTCGGTGTGCATGTCAATGCCGGAAAACCTTTTCAGCTCCAACCGCTATATACCATGTTCATATATGTACATAACGTAGACCCAGAGAGAACAGGCCTGTACCTGTCTTTATGTCGATCACTACCACCTTCCACATGTATTGAAGGGTCAGCGGGGAAATTCAGCTCTTGCATGATCATCAAATAGCCGGCTCAAATTTGGTTTTGGTTTAATCATGTCATTTAAAAACAAACAACTTGTTTGTGTCTCTTGTGACATATGATTATCCCCCACTAAGTCCATTAAACGGCATGCAAATCCCGCGTACCAAAAGTTTTAGATGTCTTTTTAATTTGTCTATAAATAATACAAAACTTGTGAAACTGCATTATTCATAAATCATCAAGGCATAGAGTTCCTTTAGTTTCACGCAAAGTATACAAGACACAAGACCTATACTCAATTTTCTTTCTACTACAAACGTCTAATACCTACAAATCAAGTTTAAGCATTATCGTCCCGAAAGTGCTAAGGGTTATTTCTACCGGTAAGTACTAAAAAAAGAATTATTGGTATTCAAATATATTTTCTAGATCAATATAATTCTTGAAATATTCAAAAGCATTAAAAATATTACCGGTCTATGTTGATTTTTTAGTAGTTAAAATTAATTTTCTAATAAAAAGGGCACTATTTTCTTTTTATAATGCTTTCTATGCGTCATTGAACCAAAAAAATCTAAAGGAGTGAAATAAATTTTGTTAAATATATCAACTATATTTTGTTTTAGAAGGTAGAAATAATTATTTGTGGTGAAATAAAAAGACCCAATTAAAGGTTTTTTTTTTTTAACTTTGAAGTTAAAAGTGGTATGAAATTTTTTTGTAGACATACGTATCTTCTTAGTAGAGATAGTTCTATCTGAAACACTATCGTACATTAAAGGTATATACTTTTTCTAACAAGAATTCAAATTTTGATTCACCATGTTACCGAGAGGCTAACATATTCTGCTCAACCTTACTCCCATTTTTAAGTGTTAAGAAATTAAAATAACTGGGAGAATGGTCATTTTTCCAATCTCCCGCAATTGGATGCCTGTTAAAATTGTGACAAGCCGGCGAGCAATAGTCCATAAATCTCGGACGCCTCACGGGAGAAGGCCAGGAAAGACACTGTTCCAAAGTCTTTTTCAATTCTAAACCCTGGACTCTACAAAGTAATGAATTCATCTGCACGCTGGCCCGCTCGCTTAACAAGAAAAAATGAATGCAAATCAGACACGGACAATTGAATTAAGCAAACGCTGTCTCAACTTATATGCTCAAATGCTCTTCCCGAGGCAGGCTTTGCACGGTATCTGACCATCTGCCCGGAGAATGATCGCTGCTGTTTGAAGACACCTGAGCCTCGGCCCTTGCATCTCTTATCATCTTTAAAACTTCCCTCATTGTTGGTCTGTTTTCTGGTACCAGTGAAACACACGCCATTGCAATGTTAAGAAGAGCCTGAAGCTTCTCTTCTGAGGCGTCATTCCCTGAGGCGGGGTCATCCCCGGACCCGGACTCCGTCTCTTCTTCCCGCACGGACCGAACCCACCTAGGTATATCCGAACCATGTTCCAGAACAAGGTCTTGGAAGGGTGTTTTCCCGGTTAAAAGCTCCAGGAGAAGCACCCCAAAGCTGTACACATCGGCTTGCTGAGTGGGAGGCCTTCCGATGCTACGGCACTCCGGTGCTCTGTAGAATAAAGTGGTGGCGCTGGGCTCTTCAAGTGAATCTGGATTAAGCAACACTTGGAGACCATAATCTGTAAGACATGACTCGAAGTCCGAACCCAGCAACACATTAGAAGATTTCAGGTTCCCATGGGTTAAGCCAGGGTTTTGGTGGATGTACCCAAGTCCAGTTGCTAGGTCTTCGGCAATTTTGAGGCACGATGTCCAGTGAAGAGGCTTTCCCCCACCACAAGTTTTTGACCCTGAATTATCGTACTCATTCGTTACAACATAGTTGAAAATGCTTGCTTCCTAGGCTCGCATTAACCTTGGTTTTAGTTATATATGTTTGTAAAAGTTGTACTGCATTTAAGCATTCCATCCTAATGCCGCGCATGCTTCCTTGGACCGCTATACGTTAGATTTATAATTCTGTTCCTTTCAAACCCAACTCGGATGCAACTAACTATCAAGGACAACATGCAAATGTCATTTGACAACAAAAAGGGTGCAAGTAATCTGTGTTTTTGTGCCAGAGATGTTAATAAACGTGGTTGATAAACCTATTGCCTTTTAAGTTGATGTACTCTCCAATAACACGAGGTCAAAACCTTCACAACCTAATAGTAATTTGAAACTCTGCAGGTTGAAAGAATGACACTGGGTTCTGCCTCTACTTTCCATGTAAGTAGTGGCCTCGAGTAATTCTTAGCCGTCAATTAGCAGGAAAAACAGTTGCGATCAGTCATTTAATTTCAAACAGACCACTACAAGTTCAGAATGCAAGCCTCTACTGTCCTGAGAAGGGGGGAGGAGAAAAACGATGGATTGGAGGAATATTTATGGCCTCGAAATTTTTTTTTTTTTTTTATATTGACGCATTAAGGTTCGAGCACCTCAGGAAATTTCTAAGGATTTGAAAAAGTTTCAAGTTTAACATCCAATGGATGAATGGTCGATGCCTAAATAGGGAATAGTACTCGAGCAAGCCCACTCCTTTTTTGTTTTTTTGGGAATATGGCGGGGGGAGTGGGACACCACTGACGTGGATCTCTCAGACTCAAAATGGGTTGTCAGAGAGAGAGAGGGAGAGAGAGAGACTACACCTGTGAATAAAGTCTGAAAATCAATGACCATCATAAAGTTTGACAGGGAAAGCACCCCCATTTGTCATTATTATACAACTAAATCTGTTTGAGAGGGATAGATTTGGGGCATGGATATAATCCAAAGATTTTAGGTCACTGTCACTAAGAAATGAATGAATATTGAGAAGAGTAGAAAGTTACTTACCATGGACGAGAGAGAAGAGGCTTCCATTGGGGAAGTAATCATAAACAAGAAGGCGTTCCTCCTTAGCCTGAAAATAAGCCCGAAGTGGGACCAGATTAGGGTGCCTAAGCCTGCCTAGCAGCTCCATGCGTGCTGTGAAATCTTGCAAGCCAGGATGCCTCGCATCCTTCAATCTCTTCACCGTCACTATAAACCCTGACTCCATCACTGCCTTGTATGTACTTCCCATACTACCCCTCCCCAGTGTCTCCGCCGACGCCTTCAGTAAATCCTCCAACCTATAACTATCCCCTGCCCCGCAGAACACCAACTTCCCTAGTCCCTCATCTTCCCATGAAAACCCCCCTTCTTTTCCCCCATTATTACCTCCTCTGCCACTTTCACCTCCCGTTCCTGTTTCCGCCTCTGTTCCTCTCCCCTCTTCTCCTTTCTTCATGCGTCCTGAACCCTTCTCTTCTCTGCGATTCCTACACATCATACATATTACGACCAAGCATATCACGAGCACCGCGAAGCCTCCGATGACCCCTCCTACTATCTTTATCACTTTCTTTCGGTTAGACGACGACGACCGCCGCCGTGGCTCACTCCTCCCTGGCACCAACGGATAGCTGGGGCTTACCGACGGAGGCAATTCGCATGCCTTGTGGATTTGTTCCCCACACAGGCCCGGGTTCCCCGAAAACGACGACTCATTGAAACGGATCAACGCTGGGCTCGCCGGGATCTTGCCGGAAAGTTGGTTGTTGGAGACGTTCAGGTATCGGAGACTGCTTTGGTTGAGACTCGGGATGGGCCCTGTGAACAAGTTGTCTTGCAAGTAAAGCATGTAGAGGCGCCGGAGTTTGAGCAGCGACGACGGGATATCGCCGGAGAGTCGGTTGCCACAGAGAACTATGACTTTGACGCGGTGGAGACCGGAGATGGAGGGAGGGAAGTCGCCGGAGAAGTTGTTGTCGTTGAGAAATATGGATTTAAGATTGACCAGGGAAGAGAGGTCCGGTATTAGACCAGACAGTGAGTTGCTCTTGAAACTGAGTACTCGAATTTGATCCAATCGGCTCAAGATCTTTGGGTCCAAATTACCTGTTAAGTTCAAGTTCTCCAGCACTAGCTTTCGGACTCTTCCCTTGAAGCAATCTCTGACTCCTTCCCAGTCGCAGAGATTTTTGCTTCCTGGTGGCCAGGGAAGGGTATTGTGAACATCAATAGAAGATTTGAGCGCTAAAAGTGCTTGGGCATCGTCATCTCTTGATCGAACAAGTTGGACAGAGAGTACAGAGATAACAATTACAAACAAAAGACGAGACGTTGTCAACGCAAATCCCATCGCTAAAAAAGGCCCAAGAAACCGATAATGCAAAGAGGGAATGGGTGTTTGAAAGCAGAATCGTTAGCAAAACCTTGTACTTGATTTGGCTGCCATGAGTAGACAAAGGGGGAACCCTTCAACGCAAATGCATATTAAGAAAATTGTGAGATCCTTGTTTATTTTCTTCGAACTCAATGGGACTGCGAAACCCAGATCAGATAAGCCTCCAGATCTAGTACGTACTATAGTGAATGGCACGTCCATTGAAGAGCATATTTTTTAGAGACGGGGAGGAGCGAAACAAGAGTTGGTAGGTAAAGAAAGAATTTTGAGCTATTTAGGTGACCAAACAAAGGTACGCTGGAAATGGGGTTGAAGAGAAGCAAGAGGGCTATGGTGAAGTCTGGGAGTGAGGGGGGAAAAATCCACGATCAAGTTGGGTTTTGGGTTTGGTTTTCTCGAAACTCTTGCTGCTTCGGCTTGCAAGACTCACGGACATTATAGCAGGCCTCCCACGTGAATCCATCCCCGTAGTACCCCAAGACGAGAAATAACCATTCTTTTCTTCTCTCCGTGATTTCTATATTCTTCATTTCTTCTTAAACTGCACCACCATTGAAGGAAATTTCACTTGAGCGAGCGAGCAATCAAACAAAGGGCAGCAGATAGAGTGCAAATTCCAGGCCCAGAGAGCCTATCTGATAGAACACCCATCTGGAGGAGTCTTGTAATGTCGCATAGTGATGCAGACTCCGCAATAATTGTTCGAGTATGAGGAGGGCTTCATTTTGAGAGCCCATCAATAAAAACAAAATCTTCAATATGATTTTATTTTTATATTTTTTATAATTTAGGATAAAAAATAACTCTATGATCTTCTTTACAAGACATAAAGAGAACATATTTTTTGACATTATTTATAAGGTATTAAGAGAAATTTTTTGTATTAATATATAATTAATTTATTATTGTGTTAATTTTGTTTAAATGAGATATAATATATGTTTAATAAAGATAAAATTTAAAAATTATTAAATTTTAAATAAAAATTAATAAAATTTAAATTTTTGTTTATCTATATAAAATAAAAATAATTTATAAATAGAACAGAAAAAAAACTAGGGTGTCTGCGTAATCAGAAGGTAAGAGGGAGAAGGGATGTGCGGAGGCAAGGGACAGAAGAAAAGGACATGCCCTTTTTTGCCTGGGTAGGGGCCCTTGGGATGCAGGTGACGGAATTGAAGGCGGAAGTGGAGAAATAAATGAATGGGACTGGATTTCACACACAACACAACGCAAAGTGAGGAGGGGCGAGACCATGAAAATAAATAAATGGGCACTGGATGTGTCCATTGATGGATGGATCTCGTGTTTTCGGACATCACTGACCACTTACTTTTATTTGCCAGCTGTCACCTTTTTTATTACCAGTGCTGGGGAAAACTAACGCACGTCCTTATATTTTTATTTTATTTTGAATTAAATTATTTTTTATATAAAAACTAAATAATTAATTTAAATGAATTAAAAAAAATTTTATGTTAGGTATTTATAACTAATATAAGTTAAAATTTTTAAAATATTTTTATTAATAATATATATCAACTAGTACTACTATTTTTATTTAACTAAGCAACCTCTGCCCGTCACCCCGAGTCCTTTGAGTCAGGCCATCTCTGCTTGGTCGAGACCGTCCATTGTTTTGTTTTTTATTTTTTTATTTTTGCGCCAACGAGACCGTCTTTAATTAAAACTTGTCCACCTTGCTCCTTTGATTCCAAAGCTCAATCAAAACACACCACCAGACTCACCAAGAGATCCTGACCCTCTCCTCCATCCTCCTCCTTTCCTGATTCTTTTGACAAACTCCCACACTGCCGCGGTGTCATTATTGCAGAGTTTGGGCAACTGGGCGGCCCAGATTTGTGAGCCTAGAAATGGCCGCTTGATCTCGCGATGTTGCCGCCACCGTGGTTTAGTTCAGCAACCATGTAGCCTGGAAAATTCCTGATATTTGAAGGCAGTTGAAGTGTGTGAAACCTGATTTCGATTATTCAAATGCTTCAATTTCCAAGGTATTGGAAGTTACTTCAATTTCTCTAGTTCTTGTTCATTTTCTCCTGAATAAGCGGTGTTCTTTTTTAAGCCAATGAAATCTGGTTTGACGGATCAAAAGCAACTAGACCTAAAACCCCCTTGCCACGCACGGGTATGCCAAAACTTCTGCAAAAACAAAAATGAAATGGGATTGTTTTACCTATTTAATTAATGTGGATGATGGCCCAAAAAACACAGTGGGCCGAAGCATACCGTTGAAATTAATGTCGATATTTTTGACCCCGGTCCGTAAAAAGATTGTTTAACCTATTTAATTAACATTCTATTATTAAAGAAAATTAACTCCCTTCATTTTCACGTACTCCATTATTTATTTTACTTCCATCTCTAATTAAAATTTTGAGATAGTTTACATAACCACTCATATGATTGGCGTCAATTTTTAACTATCCTACTTAAATATTAACATTTTAATAGTAACACTGTTAATATTAAAACTTCTCTCCCACAGTCTCCTTCCTCAAAAAAAAAAAAAAAAAGTTAATTACAGATCCTAGGAGTTAAATTCCGAAATTACTATCACCGTGTCCTAGTTATTGGCCCCTTGCATTTTTAAAAAAAAAAAAACTGTTTAACCTATTGAAATTTTAAGATAATTTACATGATTACTCGTTTGGTGGGACTACTTAAATTTTAATATTTTAATAGTAATACTGCGAACATCAAAACTTCTCTCCGCGACACCCCCGGGGGAAAAAATAAAATCCTCAGAGACTAGAAATTCCTACCACCATGTCATAGTTCTTCACCCCTTCAATTCAAAAATAAAATTGTTTGACCTATTTAATCAATATTCCATCTTTAAGAAAAATAAATTTACCTTGTTTGCCAATGGGATATCATTTATTTTACTTTTGTTTCTAATTGAAATGTTAAGATAATCTACGCAAAGTTAAATTTCGAAATTAGCACGATTAAATCATAATTCTGCACCCTTTAGATTAAAAGAAATTATTTAGCTTATTTTATCAATATTTCATTATTAAAGAAAATGAATTTACTTTGTTTTCTTGAGCTTTATCATTTAAAATGGTTTGTATGACCACTTATTGAATTAGCATGGCATTCACCTATAATGTGATTTTTCTAACTATATTTTTTTTCAAGAATGAGTTGCTCATACACAACTATAAAGTACTACATGCTATCGAACAGATATCTTCTTCATTTTTATTTTTTTTTAATATTCAAACTTCATAAAATTAAGTTTGATCATTTTGTTTTAAGAAACATGTGAATAACAAAAGAAATTAAAAGTTACTGCATCAAAAATTTTGAAAATACTTGTCAACACTTAAATGGCTGACAATAAATTTAAATATCCTAATTATCTTAAATTTTTTTTGGCTTAAATAAGCAATATTTAGATAAATGTAAGGAATTAATCTAGTAATCAAGACCCCTGGGGGCAAAAACTCTAGAATATAATAGGAATACAATGTAGTTCACGTTAAAGGAAGAAATCACAATCATCATGCAAATACTTCAACCGCATAACTCCTCATATTGATGAAATCACAATCTATGCTTTTGAGTCATATCATCTTGCAATGCTGTTTCCCCACAATGCAAACATCTGTTTCCACTTTCTACAAAGCAAAATACAACATGTTACATACCTGCACTCATATTTCTCTTCTTCAACCAACAAAATTTTATTTAATCCGATAATCAAGACCCATGATAGCAACATCAGTAGAGCAATGCCGTAGGTGGCCCCAAAACATGAATTTTGAAACATGTGCAGGATAAGATATTTAACTGATGACCCCTTATGCCTCTTTTGTAGGGATAAAATTTCAAAGGAGCTTTCACACGAAGAGTTGCACCTTCTCATAATAAATTTATTAAGAAGCTACATTTTGGAAAGCTGACAAAGTTAAATGCCTTCACACATTAATAATCATCCTATTTTCTCTTCCACTACCTTAATAATAATAAAAGTGGCTACCAGGGATGTTGAACTATGCCTGAAGGATACTAAAGATGATATGACCAAGGGGGCAAGTATAAAATCATGCCTGATAAGTCACCTTATAACAAAAGGGAAAAGTCATCATAGAAGGATAAAATTATTTGTGTATTTTCTATAGAAAAATAGAAGACCTCCCTGAACCTAAACATATAACTTGCTATGTGTGATTATGTCAAACACATCAGAAGCTGGCAAGCTACTTATTAAAATTGATAATTTCATTCAACAAATATCAACCAAGAGTTCAAGCTATCTACATCATGTCGTTAAGACATGATTCTATCCTATACCATCTTAACGCTGTGTTTGTTGTTCATTAACCTTCAAGCGGAGTTTAAGCTTCTTATTCTCAGTAGTCAACCCTACAGTGTCTCTCTACATCATGAGATAGAAATTGGTTTACTGTTCAGTTTTTTTTTTTTTTTTTAACTCCAAAGTACCAATTTTCATGACATTTCAGGACTTAGGAGTTGCATTTATTATCATTCCCAAAAAAACATTATATCCATTGGATTATATTAAGGGTTTCCCAATCCACGTGAAAGAGTACTCAATACTTATCACTTCTTGTTCCTCAAATAAAGACAAGAACCATTACTCACTTGCTATGCAGTAGCAACAAAGTAATGTTGCATTTTAGCCATCAGAGTCAACATCAAGAGAGTTAACATTACTGCAAATATATTTAGCCTTCAGAGTAAAAATCTAGAACATCGGGTAAGAATCATTCATGATGGAAAAAAAATTTAGGAATCTCATTTGGCTCAGAGCAAACATTTGGCATAAATGAGTAAAATCACTAACACAAGCCAAAACTTTGTGCTGACTGATAGTAGCACAAAATTTTCAATTATAGACACTAGCTTTCATAGCATCTAGTTTAATGTCAGATTATCAATTTGAACATGAAACAGAAGAAGGCAATTAATTAAAATACAAGTAAAGCTCGATTGAGAATATAATTCTGAAAGTTCACAAATCAGTAGAAATTTTTGTAGCTCAAAACAAAATCAGTGCCTCCATGTTATCTTTTTCATTTCTTAGAAATAGATCCCTTCAGCTAATAGATGAAATATAACTGAAAAATACCTTTCATTGCATCATTGTTACATGCATTCCTAATCGATCACCCAATGAAGGATAAAAGGGCTTCCTATCATGAGGCAGCATTGCAACGTAAAAATTTGGCCTTTACCGTTCAAGAATCCACACATTGTAAACCGACTATTTGTTACCAAAATTATTCGTTAAGAAAAATAACAACCAAAGTCCTTTCCACTGCAATTGAAAAAAATCGAACTAACAAACATAATTCCATTTACTAATAAAACTTGATAATTCCTCTCCATTACCTATACTTTCATTCAAACAATCTCACATTCAATACTTTACAACATCTAGAAATAGAACGGAAAATAAATAAAAGTGACAACAAAAACAATAAATTATAAATTCAGCTTGAAAATCAAATAAAGGGTAAAGCAGTGCAAGTAATCTGTCGGCGCCGGAATTAGAATCGTGGAGGAATGCAGTCCAATCTTAGGCCCTAATGCGGCCTTTGAACTGGAAGAGTGCTGCGATTCACTAGTGATATAAGAAAGAGAAGGTGAAGAAGTTTAACATTTTGGTTTGAAAGGAACTAACCACGACGATTGTAGATGTGATGAACTGAACGATGGCTCTCATTGCTAATATTTTTAATTAAAATGTCTGGTGCAAGAAGATGGGATGCGAACATGAAAGCTAACATTATATTAGCGAAGAGGCGTGAGTTTTCAGTAGAAAAAGAATCAAACCTTCTAGACTGTGATTGCAAACGATATAATACATGACAAAACCAAATTGCCAATGGCAACTGAAGAGCTTGAGTTGGCCTGAGAGGAGCTGAAGTGAGGTGGGGAAGAAATCGAGATTTGAGCAAGAGGCAAATGGGGTTCTACAATTCTGAGCAGTAAGTGATGGTAAATAAGTGATTGTAGATGAGTTCCAACAAATGTGGTTAGGGTCATATTTTGGGTGATTTTTAAAGAACCTGAATTTGAAATTTGAAATCTCGGGAAGGAAAGCTTATTAGGAAAGCATTGGCACATGCAAAAAGTCAGTTGGGAATGAATTGGTGGCAACTTTGATTGGTTAGTATGTGTCAGATTAATTATTATTACTTATTATTCATGGGGTGAAAATATTGAAAGATTGAAGTCATTTCGTGAGTCTGAACTCTGAAGAATGATGTGGCAACCACCGAATAACTCACCAATTACGGATTGAGATGTATGACACATATTATGCACAAATGGACCAATCAATGATTCGCCATGAGTTTTAGTATGTTATGCTTGATGTTGATATTGAGATGCATGACACACATATTATGCACAAACACATATTATGCACAGTCTCATAGTCATAGGTGATGGGTTAGGGTTGTGGATTTTGGGATGGGAACGTATTGGTAATTATTCACATAATAAATACAGTCATTCAATAAAATAAATATTCCCTCCCATAAAATATATAAATGCTTTCTAGAAAAATGATTTGGTTCAAAATATAAATAATTTAGAGAGTAATCATTACTTATTTATTAATTTTGTTTCTGCAATTAATGCTTAAATGCAATTTATTGTGTTTTTCCTCACTCATTTACAATCTTATTTAATGTTGGTAAAATTGGGGGAACTAGTTTCAGTGTTTATCACATTGATGAATATCCTAAACTTATCAGATTTTGATTATTAAAATCTCATTTGAATGGTTCAGATTTTAAATTTTTAATTAATTAAATCTAGATCATTTAAATGAAATCTCGACAGTTTAGATCTGATGAATTTAAAGTGCTCATCAAAGTGATGAGCACCATAAATGGTTCCAATCGGGGGGAAAATCAATTTGGATTACATTTAATGGGTTAACTGCTATTTTCTTGATAATAATAAATTAGTCAAAGTGAAGGTTAGAGGGAGTGCACCACTTTCATTTATGTACCAAACATATTTTAGAAGTTTTTTTCATTTTTTCCCCTTTTTTTGGTGATGAAGCCACTTCCACTGTTATTTCTGTTTTGATCAAAATCTCTTTTATACTATCAAAAAGAGGATATTATTATTCATCACATTCTTCAATTCATAAAAATCTCCCAATTTCACCACCTAAGGTTTAACTTCTAACATGCCTGTATCTAAAACTCCACTAGATTCATAGCTAGCTAGCCTATTAGAACTTCAATTAAGTAAAATGTCAAACATGACTATATTTAAACCTCCACCAAGTTCATAACTAGTCTATTAGAACTTCAACTTAACCTTAAGCAAAATGTCAATTTACTTAAAACATTCAAACCCTGACTTCAGCTAATCTTGAAAATGAATAACTATATTACATCAACACGTCAAATGTCAAACAGTATCTAGTTTCTAATATCTAATATCAAACTAATTAAAGTTTTTCATCTCCTTCACTCCCTTCCATTTTCCTCTAACCAAACCAAATGGAGGCAAAATGACTAATTGTCTCTGCGCAAATTGTTACTCTACCTCTCTCTAACCTTCCCATCCAGCAGCTTCAATCGGTCTTTATGGTACGTACTTTTCTTCCTTAAAACCTCCTAGTTGCCAAAATCCAAAATGCCAATAGCAGGTTAATGAATGAATTTTAAATTGGGTTTAGCATTATATCCCCACATACTCGTAGGAATAATCTCGGCATATTAAATGGAAAGCCTAAAATTAAATGCATGGACTCTAGAAGCTACTTAAGAAAGTTGAACAACTCTGATAACCTAAAAATTGTTTTGAAATAGCTAGCATCATCGTGATCATGAATCTCATAGTCATAATGAATCCTCTATCTTTCACCCGAGGATAATTGTCTTGAGGTGATGATGGATCGAAGTCATGACAGTTCTCTAGTTCTCCCTTTTTTTCAATTAAAAAAAGAGTGATGTATCCTACGCATGTTGGGAAAGGGTTCAAAGCCGTTGGTCTTAGGGGATTGCTTGCCAGTTGCCACTTTGATTGATTTAATCAAGGACGGAAGGTTCAAAATTTCAAGATTTTGTATGTGGTGGGCTCCATTATTTATCCTGTTTTAATTGGTATAATCTTCTACTACCTCCAGTTCATTACATAAGAATTAGTTAGGAAGTTAAATTTAGTTTTAAATACAAAATCTTAATCTACTCTATCTGTTATTTTTTTCCCCTTAAAATATCCATATTAATTGCAAGGGACTTTAGAATAATTCTAATTACCCAATACATATGATTAAAAATAATAGTTTAGGAAAATCATTAATTAATTTTCTTGATATTTCTAAATTCATTATCATCAATTCCATGCATCTGCGCATAAAGCAACCAGCACCAGAGGAGGCAATGAAACTCATCACTCGCAAACCTGCATGTGAATGGGAAAAACCCAAGCAGGAGGAAGAGATTGTCGGAAAAACCGAACCCAACCCAAGCTCTACCTTTCGCCATTGAATTGAGAACTAAGTTTCAGAAATGGACTTCTTTGGCCACCTAGTTACGAAGAACAGACCAAACCACGGAAAATGAAGTAAAAAGTAGCCTAGCAACAAACCTATACAGCACATACAGCACTGCCCATTTTCAATTTGTGCTCACAGGAACTTGCATTATTTCAGTGGCAAAAGACTCGGAGAACTCCAGATGTTACAAGTCATCACATTCATCAGGAAAGGTGCCTCAACCCGATCGAATGTCCTTCACAAGAATGGCAGCCACCTCTAGCACTTCGAATATAGAACCATCAGAAAGACTTCTTGAAGAGTTTGCAGGGCCACGATACGAAGCAAAATCATCATTATGCCGCATGGCCTCTTCACAGTAAGAGACGCAACTCTCATGAAGGTCGATGAATCTCTATTGTGAATGACCAAATGTTGATGAAGTGGCGCTGAATATAAGATCAGGATACACAGCACAAAATTACTCAATATGAGTATAAATTCTGGTCAAACTCAACGTTTCTCGAAATTAAAATTTATTTTGAGTTATTTTTATAAGCGCGTTGAATTACAAATTGAATTGTTTTGTTGCATCATTTAAACTTCCAAAATAGAAAAGAAGATTCATAGCATTGAGAGATGCTGCTTTTATTGACTAGTCATTATAAAAATAGTTTTTCTTTACTATATCTTCCTCGCTTTATTTCCACTTTACATAGTACATACGAGATTATTTGTTGAATTCAGAAGGTTTAGAATTTATATTTTATTTGCTGGCAAAAAGAAAAGAGCTAACAATTGTAATTATTTTTGTTTATAAAATACTATCTTCGGTTCTTAATATAAGAGCTAGTTGATTAATCTAAATAGATTAAGACAATTAGTTAAGTTAGTTAAGTTAGTTATTTGTATTAAATAAATATTGTTTTTCTTAAAATATCATTGCTAATCAAGTGTATTGGCCATAATTATCATTATTATAAGGATTATCTTAGAAAAAATAGATAAATATGAGAGATAATATAAAATGAGATTTTATACTTAGGATTAAAATTTAAATGAGTTCTTAATTAAGTACGTCAGCTGTTTTCTTCTTTTGAGTCAAGAAATACTGCTACTCCTCTAGTTCTATATATAAGACCCTTATACTAGAGTATATAAGAGTCTTATATTTATTACCAGAGGAGTATGAAATATGAATTACTACCTCCAATCCTAATTATAAGAGCTAGTTGACTAATTGGAGGAGATTAAAAAAATGAGTTAAGTTAATTATTTGTAATAAATATATATTATCTTTTTTAAAATATCATTACTAATCAAATGTATTAGTTAAAACTACAATGATTAGAAGGATTACCTTAAAAAGATATATAAATATTAAAAATAAAATAAATTATAATTTTAGAACTAAAATAAAAATTAAATTAGATTTTATATTAAGATCAGCAGGTAGTATTAACTTTTTTTTGGGCCGATAAAAAGAGAACCATTTCCAGCCATTATGGCGCGCGCACATATATACGGCTCCAACCGAAGAAATCGTAGCCTGTGTTTGTCTGTGGACTGGGGACTGCCTAGGGCCATTTTGTTTGGCTGGAGACGAAACAGAAACCTATAACCATTGGCAAGAGAGAAATCGAGGAAGGTAGACTATGGAAGTGCCTGGGTCGTCTAAGAAGATGATTGCGACGCAGGAGGAAATGGTGGAAGCTAGGGTTCCGCTGCCCTATAGAGATCAATGTGCCCACTTACTCATCCCCCTCAACAAGTGCAGACAGGCGGAGTTCTACCTCCCATGGAAGTGCGAGACCGAGCGACACGCATACGAGAAGTGCGAGTATGAGCTTGTCATGGAAAGAATGCTCCAGATGCAGAAGATCCGCGAGGAAGAGGCCAAGTTGAAACAAGCACAGAAGCAGGGCATTACCCTAATCCCCAAAACCGCTAATGTCTGATTCTACGCAGGTTTAGCCTTTTCTCCCTTTGATTCTTTTCCCCGTATTTTGTCGTCTTTATTGATCTCTTCTCTAATGCGTGTCATATGATCTCCAGTTTCTCGGTGGATTTGGCACCGCCTAGTTGTAGCATTTTCTTTGCTTCTTTATTAATCAATGCTCCAACGTTGAACTGTTATGTTTTCACCATGAATGATTACTATTAAGGGTGTTTTTGACGGTGCAACTCCTATTAAGATAACTAGTTTATGTAGGGCCTTGGGATTGATACAGATTTTTGCAACGAGTAGTGCTGTGGGACAGTAAAATTATGCGCATTTCAGTATTTGCGTCTGAGGTTTTTGTGCCTGGTGAAAATGAATTAGTTCTCTAGTGCTCGTCGTAGTTTCTTCCTTAATTTCTCCATCATGTATACCTGTTATTTCGGGAGATATAGACACGCTAGTAGGGAGCCAGTACTACAGTAAATTCTTTTTGTGGACTCTAGAAGGCATTTTGCGCAGTACTCTTGGAATACGGTAATTGAACTCTATCTTATCATACTGTACATTCTTTGGGATATTTTGATTCCCCTATGTGATGCTGCCACCTCTAAGGAAGCACCCTCTAATCTCCAAAGTCTTTTACTTCAAATGCTCATGCGCTTAGAGTCATCTGTGGTAATTACAATCACAATATCATCTGCATGCACTATCAACAAAGGCTCTTTTTACTTGTGTGACACGCTAATATTGTATGATTTGCTTAGCATTGAGTATGACCAAGCTACTTTGGCACTCCCCTATCGGCAGTTGCTTCAACCCATATAAGGACTTGAATAGCCTACAGACCCTTGGTATCTGTTCATTATTAACACTAGAACGATCCGTCTCCATTGAAGTTTTGAGTGGGCTTCCTGAAAGTTACTTGGTATCTGTTCATTAGTAACACTAGCAACAAATGTTTGAAGTTTTGGAGAGTGGAGACAACTTCTCATAAGAGACATCAGTATTGATAGGATGCTTTGTGCAGGATCCTACTCCCTTAGTGCAATAGGTCACTGTAACGCTTCAGGATTCAGAGTTGGAGTAGAATCTGTGTTTTTCTTAGGAATGTGAAGGACTTCCTCTGTATTATGTTGTCTTAATGCACTTCCTTTAAACTCCTTGGCACCAAGTTGATCCCTTCTTGTTTCCTGATTCTCCATTCTTTCCGGGTCATTTGAGGACTGGTCAAGTTTGTTTTTATTGAATCTCCAATGCATCGTTCCCTCATCAAATTTATTTATTATTGTGTTCTTTTATTGTTTTTATGCATGATTTATTTTCACTTATTTTTTGATACCCTAATTTGTTCTGTTACAGAGGTAGGCATGTTACCTCTAATTTTGTAAATTGGCCGCTGGTCAATAAAAAGAGGGGCTGAGAATAATTAAGCCTCAGTGAGCACAGTTCAGGTTTGTTGGGGTTAGTTGCAGGTGTGATTTGGCTGTTTTCAATGGGTGCAGGGTCTGATCTGGGTGTTCACTGTTGTTTGGGCTAACTTCATGTCTGGTTTCATCATTTTCAGCTTGTACGGCAGTATTTCTAGTGGTTGTAGGTGCTTGAATGACATGTACTGCAATACTGGACTGTTTGGATTTGTTTCAGGTATTTGGGTCCTGAAGATTGGCCATTCTCTCGTGGTCTCTCCTAAATGGTATTTCAGGGTAGAAAGATTGGTCTTCAAAGATGTAAAATTCATGTTGACAAAATATTTGTCGAGAAGGCTGAGTATCACTTTTAGGTTGGTGAGTATCCTAGGAAAATGCATTTGTGGCTCCGTGTCTCAAGTTTGTTCCCATTTTTGTGACAAACAAAGGCTATGCACCCAAAGACTTTTTGAGGCATGGTAGTGGCCATAGGGGTGCTGGGTAGGCACTCAAGAAGTTTGTTTAAGGGTGTTTTAAAGCTTGAGAATTTTGGATGGTATTCTTTTGGTAAAATACATTCTGAGTTAAAGAACACCATCTTCAAATTGATGAGGTACTTTATGAAATAGCTTGAATGTCTATTCTTTCTTTTAGCAATGCCATTTTGCTGAGGTGTGTTGACATATAAAGTTTGATGAACGATGCCATGATGATCAAGGCACCAATTCAAGGTAGAGCTCATATTCTCTATTGCATTATCTCTCCTTAGGATTTGGAGTGATTCTTGGTTTTGATCAACAATCAAGTTGTGGAAGTTGGTGAATATACTGAACACTTGATTTTTCCTTTGTAGAAAAACACCTGGGCCTACCTAGTCTGATCATCAATGAAGGTAACAGACCACCTAGTTTTGAAAGTGCTCCAACTTTTTATGGCTCCTGTATGTCATTGTAAGTAAGAACAAATGGTTGCGTCGGTTTGTGAGCACGTTAGACATAGGAATTTTTTACATGTTTGGATAGTTGGCACGCATCACATTGGAAAGAAGAGTCGCTATTATTAGGAAACTCATGAAACAATTTTTCCATATAGCTCAAACTAGGCTAGTCTAATCTGTAGTACCAGTATTGCATCATTATTGTTGAGAATTGAATGAAAAACAACTTTAGCACCAGCCTTGCTCTTTTCTTCTTACAATCCTTCAAGATGATATAACTCTTCCCATTCCTTAGCATTGCTAATCATCTTCCTTCACCCCAGATCCTGCAAAGCAGAACCATTTGATGAGAAGTGAACGCTAGACATTTAAACAATGTGCTTACTGACGTCAAATTACATTTTAACCTAGGCACATGTAGAACTTCCGTCAATATTAAATTATTTGAAATATATGCACTGCCCATGCCATCAATCTTAGTATGGTACCCATTGGTAACAATACTATTTTCCTCATGATAGGGCCGTAGTTCTTAAGAAGAGATGATTAATTGTCATGTGATTAGTTGCTCCCGAGTCCAGCATCTTTGGGTTTTTGTGATTGAGGGCAGTGATGGAGTTCTTTCATTGGCTAAATTCCCACTAAGGGTAGCCTTCTTTTTTTGTGTGATGTATTGATCATATTTCTCGAATCCTTTTCTTCTCTGTTGAATGATTGAACATAAGGTAGTTGAGAAGCCTTCTGTTTCTTGTTTTGGCCTTCCCTATGTTTTAGAGGGTTTTCCAAGAAACGTCCTACACGTTTCTTGTATGACCAGATTTGTTGCAATGGCCACACAACTTGGAAGCCTTTTTACCTTTTTGGTCGGATGTTTGTCCTTTTAGCTGTGAGAGCCGACACTTCAAAGTTAGATGTCCCTTGGACTAGTTGCTTCCCATGCTCTTCCCCCTTGACCAGGTCCAAGGCCTCCTTGTGTGAGGTAAGAGGTAATGTTCCAATTATTCATCCCCTATCATCTCCATAGGTTGCGTGCTTGTCTGGGAAACGCGTTTGGG
The DNA here is from genome assembly GCF_004799145.2 of Neltuma alba. Classification (NCBI taxonomy): domain Eukaryota; kingdom Viridiplantae; phylum Streptophyta; class Magnoliopsida; order Fabales; family Fabaceae; genus Neltuma; species Neltuma alba. The sequence continues at coordinate 10,235 of NW_021636735.1, read as the reverse complement.
GGGCTAAAATCCATGGTTTTGAACCCCAAACCCCATTTTGTTAAAAGCAATACCAAACAGCACAAGTTTCAAAACCTCAGGAACTTGAAAACCGATCAACACAATTTTTTCCCTAAATCATGCAGAGCCCAAAACCATGGCTAGGAAATGAGCAACATGTAAGCTGCTTTTGATTTTGGTCAACCTCAGTTTTGTCTAAAGGCTAGATTAGAGTCAATTGTAGCCAAACTCTACTTTTGGCCATGAAATTAAACACACCCTGCGTTCAAGTCAAGTAAGAACTCATGAGTTCTCAACCTTTCGGCTATCTTCTTGTCGTGGAGAAAATCTGCATGACAGGACCACAGATGAGTGTCAAAGGGGTCAATTTGCTGCCCCATATTAACCCCAGAGCTATGGTATTGCATGACACTCTTCTTTCCTTGCACAAGTATATGCAATGTCCCTTTAAGTTGGGAAAGAGTTGCTGTGTTACTTAGTATTGAATAAATCCTTGCATTATGCCATACCTCCTTGGATGTAGTATCGAGGAGATATCTCACCTATATTGTCATGGAGCTGCAAAGCCGTGCCTTTATTATATTGTTTTCAGCAATCTAGGTCCTGCGTAAGGAGGGATTTCTAGCATGGTTTGTTTTTGACCCTAGTCCAAACTTTGTGGAGAAGAAAGCCCAGGTTTTAACTTATAATTTTCACCTTCAGGATAAGGTGAGTCTTATAGGGCAGGGTTATGATGGATCGAACGCTTTTATGTTTCTTGGTCATTTTCTCCGTAGAATCTTGTTAGATGTTATACTCTTTCAGGTTTTATTGTCAGTTGTAATGTCGTTTTGAATTTGAGGATGAGTTCCATCAATTTGCCTCCTTTTTATATGCCATACAAATGAGTCGGTTCCCATTTTCTGCAACTCTTCCAGTAGAAGGTGTAGCCTGTGCAGGTTTCAATTTCCCCTTGTTGGCCTTGTATGGGTTCAATTCAATCTTCTCGGTGCCAAATTTTCTTTTTCTTCTAGTTTCAGGTTCTTACAGTTCCTAATGCCTTTTCATCGACTCTACTTTTGACAGGAACCTTTGCATGGATCAGATGTTGCTTTCATGTTTTCCTCTCCGTTGGTGCAAGTTATTGGAAATATTTGCGCAGAGACATTTGCAGTCTGCTTACGAGTTATGATGTTTGTTGTCATTTTCTGTGGTGGAACTTTATTCCAAAAATTTTCTTTTCTGCCTGAAATATGTTCCAACATAAATGCATATTGTTTATGATGTTGTGTCCTTTTCTCTTTTTGGAACCTTTCTACAGGGAGGGATAATAATAATTGTTGGTCAACACTTAACAATGGCTGAGAAATACTACTTGCAAGGGTTGCGGACTTTTGTTAACTTGCGTATTTATAGATGTCAAATGGATGACCCATTGACTCGGTGTCTAACTCGTCATGTTGCTCGAAGCAATGTAAAGAGCCAACTGCACTTTTAATCGTCGGTTTTATTGAGAAAGCAGTTTAAATCCTATGCTTAATTATAGAGTCCTTATTGATTGGTGTTTACTTTTGGTTTCAATAAATCATATCAACACTTATATTGAGGGAAAAAGGTGATTAGATACAAGTTAAATTCTGCTGGTAATTTGGCAAACTTTCAACGCTGTCTAGCTAATTGTTCTATTTTGAGAGTAAAAGACAGGCCTAAGCTTGGGAGAGAACTAAAAACATATTGGAAACAGCAAAAGAAACCAAAGCCAAGCAGCAAGATCCTAGCGGCTGTTACGCTGGGCATCTAGCACCTAATAATTCCTCGGTTAATAGTGAGATAATATCTTCTAACGCAGTACCAGTACAGTTTTTCCCTTTTGGGGTTGGCGCTGGCGCCGGGAGTCACCGAATGGTTGAAGTCAACTGTTATAGTTGAAATCAAGAGTGATTATTGTGGCAACGGAGAAATCGTTGTGTGGTTGAACAAGAAATTTGAAAGGCCTGGTAATCCTATGAAGGCAATGGACAAGCACATATAAGAGTTAAGGGAGACGATTGACGGGGTGGAGAAAGGTGGGGTGGGGGAAGTCTGTATTCAAGTGAAATGGGAAAAAGCAGATGGAGGGTGTCAAAGCTGAATTTTTTTTGGCTAAAACATAGGTATCCTCCTATTGGAGGCAATCATATTCGAGATACTGTCGAATACTAAATGTGGACACCTCTCTGAACAGGAATTCGAATATTGGTTTGTCACGTTATGAGGGATTAGTCCCTTCCGCTAGACCCAACCCTCGTTAGTGTCAAAGTTGAATATTGATGGGGCAATACGTAGCAGTAATAATGGGATGTGGTGGTGTGGTTAGGGACCATGGGGAAAGATAGATGGGAGGTTTTTCTGAAAGACTGGGAAGGTAGTTACTGAATCTGATTCGATTATGATTATTCGAAAATTGGATGAAATGTTGCAAAGCGGTAAGGAAACTAGTAGGTTCATGGGAAGACTAACTACTTTGTTGGAAGCAGGATGGGAAGTGAGAACGAGCCATACTTTTTTAGAAAGGGAAATGGAGTTGCAAATTGGTTGGCTAAATGGGGCTTCTTCAAACCAATGAGAAGGGATTGCTGACAGATCTGCTGGATGGGGTTGGCATTTTGCTTGATAAGAGTTGCATGGGTTTTCTTGATGTCAGAACTATCTTGAGTTAGATTTGTGTTGAGCTATCTAGTCTTTTTTGTTATCATAAAAAAGAGGGATTATTAATTTATTATATTGGGACTGTTGTACCCTTAGTGTTTTCTTCTACACTTCTACTTTTGGGCCTTGGTCCCTTCTTTGTACTAAAAACAAAAACTCTATTATACTTCTCCAAGAGATGAATGTTTTCATTGTTCCTAGGTTTTGTGGTCTTGAGCCATGTACATAAAAATTATTTTCAAGTATATTTTGGTTCAAGAACCGATAGTAGTGAAAGAAAAATGTCCATGCTGGTGAAAAAAAAGAAAGAAAGAAAAAATAGTCCATACCAACTTGAGTATTGAGAACATGAAAATATTAAGACCCCATTCACCTAAAGTTTTTATAATAAAAAAACATTAAATCTGGTTAATTTCACTAAAAATTTATGTGCATAGCAGCGTATAATTACAAAAATGAAATGAAAAAAAGTGGTCCACCCTGTTCAAGAGGCACCAACTGCTATACCATGCCATAGGATTAGCCTCCTGAATTTATAGGACTAATTGATACCATTGTTCAAAAAGTTTATTAGAAACATCTGTATATAAATAGATGTCTTCTCTATTCAATGTAACTGTCTTTACGTCCTTTGAGCATACAATTTTTTTTTTTTTAAAAATTATACAAGTCCATACATTTTTCAATTAGATGTTTTAAAACTCTGGCTCTTTTCAATTAAGTGGGATTAGAGTTTGGATAGTCCATAGATCATAACCTGTCGTTCCTCTTCTTTGTACTAGAATTTCCATCCTTATTACACAAACAATCTCGAGATAAACAGAAATGCTAAGGGGATGAGAGCCGTGGACAGAATTAAGTGTGCTAAGAGGGCTAATCAGCATCGCTTTAAAAGTAAAATAATAACTTCAATTGAAATCCAAATGCTTATCATAATGATCTCTTTAACAACAAAAATTAGTCTGATGAGTGAAAAGATGTGGGCTCAAATCTCACATAGACATGCACTAAGGTCACTTATGGGTGGTGATCCAGGCCCATCTGCTGATTGCGGGTGATGAGTTAGATATGAGTCAAGTTAGAAAATGTTATTTGAAGGCAGGCTAACTTTCAACCACCTCTAATATTCCAAGATGGGTTGGCTTACCAAACCGTCAATAATTATTTATTTATTTCTTTAAATTTTTTTCATCTTTTAATATGTTTTTCTTATTCAATATCCAAAAAAAATAAAAACAAGATATATGTTTTTTGTTGTTGAAATATTTGATAGAAAACACCAAATAAATTATATCAGTATTTTTTAAATTTTTTAGATAAATATTATATATAACAATACAACTATAGTAATTACTAAAAATTTTAAAAATAAAAAAATAAATGAGAGTCAACCTGATGGTATAAGTTAAAAAGATTCGTTTACTAACGGGTTAACTTTCAACCACTCCTATCCCGTGATTTTTGATGTTAGCGGATTAAACCAACAAGTTCAACTTATATTATCAGCTCTATCTATATCGCGTTGGCTGTTGGATTAGGGAAAATCAGCTAAAGGGGTAGAAGATCTAAATGGGGAAAGGCTTCCTCTCCATTGGGTAACGTATTTGGCTGCATGTGGTAGATAGAATACGGTACGCTGAGAATAGATGTTCTTTTGGACATTGGAGAGGAAAGGCATGATCCAGCGTGGGAAAGGTAAAAGGACCAAATTGCCGTACACATGAAACAGCCAACTAAATGACCTGATCCTTTATATTCTATTAATAATGATTAAACTCTTCTACAGGCGAGAAACAGATTTTAGATTTCTATGCAAGGACAATGATAACGGCAGATGCACTGGCACATAATTAGACCTGGTACCAAAGAAAGTCACGGCTCATAACCAGATAACATCAAAACTTCCAACCAAATGATTTTCCTAACTACTTGCATTTCAGTTTGCCATGGTTGTGAGCGGGCGGAAAAGCATTGACCGCTTTTGAGTCATCAACAGCTAAGTTAGTACAGTTTCGACAGTTACAAAGCTCTGGAAATAAAGGGAAAGGTTTAAAAGAATAGATTCAACAAACTAGCCAAAACTTTTTTTCCGGTTGTCCCCTCCTAACTAATTATCACCAATTTATGACAACAAAGAAACTACCTTGGGTTTTTATTTCTTCTACTCTTCATAATAGAGGGAAAATGAGATGCAGGGTTGAGGGATTTGAGCACAAATAAACAAGACGATACCTTACTGACTGGACAAACTTGTGCAAAGCACAAAAAAATTTGCCAGGTTAACACTAGCTCTTCTTTAATAAACATATTATATTATAATGCCTAACTCGACTTTGCCTGGAATGGCAATTCCTTAGACAGGTATAAACAAAACTTACTTTCCTTTGAAACTATATCTGACAAACCTATCTTCAGCAGCTAGTCAACATGCGGACAGAAGGATTGCTGGTCAAACATGTACCTTTCCGTACTTGAGTGTTTCAATATCCACATTGATGTATGAGACAGGTGAGATAAAGAATCTAATCTTCTACTCTTCTTGAACATTTTCTTCTGGAAACCCATGATAATGGAAAGAATCAAGGCTGCAGAGGAATTTAATCCCAACAAGAACCATTAAAGCAAGATAAAAGAAAATAAAATAAAGAGGTAAGAGAATGTTAGAAAAGGAAAATAAAGAGCTCAAGTATATTGCCAACCTGCACTTGTGTGGAACCCTCCACGAGATAACTGACAACCTCTTCAAACTTGGAGGCAGGGACAAATAATGTTTCCAATCCTGAAGCATAATTCGAAGATCATGAAGCTTGCTAACCATACCAAAGCAGCAATTGGCATGCATTGTACAAACTTCATTTAAATCTTTGCTCGGTTCACAAAGTCCACCAAAATTGCTTGTATCCAAGAATCTAATCTTCAGTCCTAGATCAGTGATGAAAGGATGAACCTTGATAAAATTTAGGACATCCTGATCATGGTATCCAGGATAGGTTTCCCGTGAAGAGTACCAGAATTTATAAAACTCTATTGACCTATTATTGGATTTTACAAAGTTGAACCCTCCATTGGGTCTGTTATTTACATCATCAGAGCTACCTGTGTAATGATCACACGCAATCTGAAAATCTGCATCTAGATGGAAACGTGGAAATGGGTCTCTGAGCCACATGATATCAGCATCCTGAAGGAGAAACAAAACTAAGTATTTAATTGAAGATGCCTTATATGTGTGTCTACCTTCACATGTAAGTTTGTTTTAGTCTCCCATATCTTCTCTTACTTGTAACTTTATCTTTGTTCCAGATAAACAGATACACTCCTAACAGTAGAAATAAAACACTGATGGTTGAAAATGTGAGTTACAAAACTACGAGAATTACACGGTTGTATGATGGAGCAAAATGGCAAAAATGAAGGGAAAAAGGTCCTCATGGTTTCAGATGTTATTCCTAATAAGATGTCCCCCTTGAAAGCTTAATTGATAACTCATTGATAGGACAGGACAAAAACATAAGCAGCTTATTCCCTCACTCACATAACAGACAAATTCTCAGTGTCAGGAAAATAGTCCAGAACTCAATAAACTTTGTTGCCTCAGGCTTTCAAATATGTTTCTCAGTGTCACAGCAGGACATACAAAATCTGCTCATTGACAACTTGAAGAGGGAGGTATATGAAGAACTTACAGTGAACACAAAACTGTATCCCATCTCAAGAACAGAACGTAGGAAATCAATTCTTCTCCACATCATGTCTAAGTAGCGAGGAGTCATAAAGTATGCTTCTTCATGAAAATCAGCTCCTTCACTAACAAGAGAGTAGCAATACGTATGTATAGCCTGACAGCGTACAAATGCCTTGTGATCCAATGCAATAATCACTAAATGGTTCAAAAGCCAACGGGTGTGATCACCAATTCTAAAGCTCTCAAGGAAAAGATCAATTACTGAATTTTGTGCTGCCCATGCTTCGTTTAAAGTGGTCAAGATGACAGTTTTGTCTTCCATAGCAGCCTCATTCAAAATCTTTTCAAGTGGATATTCATTGGTAACCTGAAGAATATGCCAATTAAGAAAAAAAAATAAAAAACAAAAAGGTTCCCTCTTTTAGAGACATTGCACAAATGAAGCACGAGATAAAATCAATAATCCTTTAAAGTGGTACAGGAATGAAGAATCATGTCAATGGTAGTAATTGCACTGTTGCAGTGAACAAATTACTAATTATTTTCCATTCAGGCCAATCATTTCATATTTATAGATACTCAAAATAACCTTCAAAAGCCAAGTTATTAGCTTGCGTGTATCTTACAACAATTAGGAGGGAGAACACATGATACCTAGACTTCCTCAAAGTTTTCTGAGCGAGAAAGAATTACTTTAGAAAATGTAGCTGGTATGGCTTACATCAGAAGATGTAGCTGATCTCAGTATGCAGTAAAAACCTATGGCACATCCATATTTGTTTGTCAAGCACATTATAGCTATTTTAAATATTGTTATAGAGCTTCCTTCCTTGTTTGACTCCTCAACAAGCAAGCAACACAAAGAAACACCAAAATACCAAACAAGAAGCTTCCCTCTAACTCTCACCAATCATGAACCGAAAGGATGGGAGGGGACCATGGCCGCATAGCGTATTTAAGACTTTATATTTCGTGCCTGCTTGGGAGCCACGTGAATAATCAATTACGTACGTAAATCTTGGTTTCAGCAATTTCCACCCAACCATATCATCTTACGATTATGTTTTGGAAAGAGTTTATTAATATCAGCTCATGATTATGAATGGTGGCTGGAGGCAATAATGAATTTCGTGCCTGTTTGGGAGCCAAGTGAATAATCAATTAAGCACATAAATCTTGGTTTCAGCAATTTCCACCCAAGCATATCATCTTATGATTATGTTTCGGAAAGAAATTATTAATATCAGCTTATGTTATGAATTGTGGCCGCTGGAGGCAATAATGGCTGTTGGACATGCTGCATGTACCAAAATAACCTACAAAAAACAGTGACATTGGCAGTTCATTTAAATATTACATTACCTCGTATCTTTTTTTTTTCTTTTTTAAAGTATTTTACAAATTAAAAAGTGATGCTGATAACATTCATCTAAACATTTTCAATTTTTTGAAAACACCATCCAAACATTATCTTCATTGATCTCCTGATTCTAATGAAACATCGCATAACACTCAAATGCTATCACAATATAAGAAATGATCCAAATCATGAACGTCCGTTCATCTTGCTTCCCTGTAAGCAATCCTTACTCTCACCATTGTCATCGGAATATTGAAGCAGCTATGTCATTTCCAAACACAAACAGAAAACAGAAAACAGAAAACAGAAAACAGAGAACATCACCGAATACCGTAATTAACAACTTGTTTTAGAATTACAAAAATTAAGCTCTGTTTGGGAATTTAGGCAAACGAATTATCAGGCAAACAAAGCTGATCATGCAAATTTAGCAAAAAAGTATGTGATTTTCACGGCTTTCAAGTGGGACAGAACGAGTTTAACCACTAGAACATAAGCTAAACTTTCAAGCCCCTCATTCTGAAAACGAAACAGAACAATTCAATACAGCCTCTAAATCAGAATTTTCAGAATAAACCCGAAATGCCAAAAGAAATTATAGTGAAAAATGCAATCAAACGGGGATCAAAACACCAGCTGACGCAGCTACATTCACGGTAATAAAAACAAAAGATAAAATCCCCAGGAATTCAAAAGAAGAAAAGCAGGAAGCCATCGAACTCACAGCATAGGAATCATAAGCCGACGGGATAATGCTCGGAAAGGCGGAAAAATAATAAGAGGAGGGGAAGCGAGAGAGGAATCGGGATGAATCGACATCCCTGAGAAGGACCAAGCAAGAGAGAGAAACAGTGGCAAAGAATAACGAGACGGTGATGGTCCGCCGGAGGATGACCGACTCCGGCAGCATATCGGCAGCAGAATTAACGGCGGAACTGCGAGCCGGCGTCGTTGGAGATCGTCTCCCGCGAGACGCGGCACGGTGTGCTGGGGACATGGGGCTTGCGGGATGAAAAAGTCATTTTACGGGGCTTAACCCCTCGTCCTTGGTCGATTGGCGGCTTAACAGCAGGAACAAACAAACGTGATGAGCACAAGAGGGTCAGATTTAGTGGGGGAGGATGAGTGGGGAAGAGCTCCAAATTCAAGGTCGATCAGTGATGAAAGAAAACACAGCCCATTAACCCAATAGGCCCAACAAGCAGCTAGTATAAAATAAATCAGGCAAAAAACAAAAGAAAAGCGAGCACAAAATAAAACTTTTACACCTACATTTTTATTTAAATATTAATTTATTATTCATATTTAATAAACTGAGACGAAATCAATGTCTGTAATTCTCTGGACTTCAAACAACACAGGACGGTTTGATAATAGTAAAAATAATGCAACAAATCCAAAAGCAAAAGCAACAGGTTCCTAAGGTTACAATTTTCACAATAATGATTCTCGTGAACTTCTTATCCATTAAGTATAACCAAATCATTAGAACGATTTAAGGTTTAGGGTTCTGGAATTCTAGAGTTTCAAGGGCTTAAAACTTAGGGTTTTGAGGCTTTGGGAGCTTGGGATGTAGGAGTCTGCAGTTCTGGACTTGAGGCTAAGGAATTCAGGGTTCAAGGATCAAACTTTGGGCCTCCGGGCTTGAGGCATCGAGTTTAGGGTTTTATGGGCTTAAGGTTTGGGGTTTGGGATTTTAATGTTTCAAGGGTCTCGGGTCCGGGGGTTAGGGGTTTCGGGCTTGGAGCCTGGGACTAGGGCTTTAGGGTTTAGGGTTTAGGGTTTAGGGTTCAGGGTTTCGGGGTTTAGGGTTTCGGGGTTTAGGGTTTTTCGGGTTTCGGGGTTTCGGGTTCGGGGTTTCTGGTTCGGGGTTTCTGGTTCGGGGTTAGGGTTTAGGGTTTAGGGTTTAGGGTTCAGGGTTCAGGGTTCAGGGTTCAGGGTTCAGGGTTCAGGGTTCAGGGTTCAGGGTACAGGGTTCAGGGTTCAGGGTCTAGGGTTCAGGGTCTAGGGTTCAGGGTTCAGGGTTCAGGGTTCAGGGTTCAGGGTTCAGGGTTCAGGGTTCAGGGTTGAGGGTTGAGGGTTGAGGGTTCAGGGTTGAGGGTTCAGGGTTCAGGGTTCAGGGTTCAGGGTTCAGGGTTCAGGGTTCAGGGTTCAGGGTTCAGGGTTCAGGGTTCAGGGTTCAGGGTTCAGGGTTCAGGGTTCAGGGTTCAGGGTTCAGGGTTCAGGGTTCAGGGTTCAGGGTTCAGGGTTCAGGGTTCAGGGTTCAGGGTTCAGGGTTCAGGGTTCAGGGTTCAGGGTTCAGGGTTCAGGGTTCAGGGTTCAGGGTTCAGGGTTCAGGGTTCAGGGTTCAGGGTTCAGGGTTCAGGGTTCAGGGTTCAGGGTTCAGGGTTCAGGGTTCAGGGTTCAGGGTTCAGGGTTCAGGGTTCAGGGTTCAGGGTTCAGGGTTCAGGGTTCAGGGTTCAGGGTTCAGGGTTCAGGGTTCAGGGTTCAGGGTTCAGGGTTCAGGGTTCAGGGTTCAGGGTT